>NC_073236.2:79635000-79717500 GCF_029281585.2 Gorilla gorilla gorilla | reverse complement strand
GCTCTCCCCGCGTGCGCGCTGAACAGCAGGGGTATGAGAAGTTGGCTTTAATGGTATTTAATCTGAGATTCCCGATAGTCCTCTAAATCTGCCTCGCCAGCCGGCACCCAAGCACAAAATGCATGGCCTCAATTAGCACCAGAACCTTCCACCCCTCCTCCAGTAGGCCTCCTGTTCAGCCTCACCAAACGTACATGCACACACACACACACACACATACACACACACGAGTCTGCAGTGGGGGAAATGACCTGAACCTTACTGAAGGCTTGGAGGTGGTGGGAATCTTCCCTAATCCCTGTGTTTCGAAAGGCAGGGTGGGTGGGGTAGGTGTTGTGAGGCTTTAGAGGAAAAGGGGGAAGACAACCATGGGAAAAAGGTAGAATTCCAGGGCACTGGTAGAGAGAATATTCAAGAACAATTCTATCTCAGGCAAAGGGGGAAAAAATAACTCTGTGAAAACCTTGCAATTTCAAAGTAGTGAAAAAGCAAATGTCACACAGGGGACAAACAACAGCCTCTAGGATCCTCTTCCAAGCAGAGGCCGCCTGAATTCCTCCTCAGTGTTATTGAGCGTTGGCAATGGGGCATGTCTGCCCATTCGAGGACATTTTATAGTTGTGCCCCTTGCATTTGACAGATACATTGCGAGCTCCTGAGAGTGGAGAGAGGTGTCCCTGGCCCTCTTCAGCACTCTGAGGGCTGCAAGTTGGAGGTAGAGGTTTCTCTGGAGGGGGAGGGCTGAGATTGAGCAAATAAGTGATTATGGTGCCTCTCCCAACTGTAGACCACTGGCAGTGGGACACTAAATGAAGGAAGCAGGCTTGCTAAGTGGAAAAAAGGGCAGTCATGGTGAGGGGGACCATGCCCGGAGACCAGTGCTACCTGGGACCATGCCTGGGAATGAGGTTTACCTAAAGCCCATCACCCTTCAGTACTATTTCTAGCAACCTTGATCAAAGTAGATAGAACAGGACAGAAAAGCTGAGCCAGCCTTGAGTTGGGACCACTTTCTCTAAACTGGCTGGGCATCTTCTCCTGGTATGTAGGCACCTGGTGAGAGATCATGGAACAGGAAACATATGTGCTTGAGGATCGGAAAAATTAATTTACACAGGCCTCAGTTTTTTGTCTTTAATATGGGTAGAATTCTATCTTTGCAGAGTTATGATGAGACAAATGAGAAAATAAAAATATATATATGTGGCAAAGTATCTGGGGACATATGGATGTCCAATAAATGTTTTCCTTCCTTCCTTCCTTCCTTCCTTCCTTCTAATGACAAATGACTTCAGCCACTTCTTTCTCCAAGAGCATAAAAGTGCTCTTTATCTTCCACTGGACACAAGGCCCAGTTGCCCCCAAATAATCACATATGGGTCAATTCTTACAGGATACAGCTTCTGTTGCCTTTAATGGAAAGGCAGAAGAGATGAGGTATGTTCACATTCTTTTCATAAAGCCGCACACCATGGTTCTGGGAGAGCCCTAGTGCACTGACTCTAAAACTTAAAAGGAAGAGAGAAAATGGCAAGGTCAAATGAATGTCACAAAGGTGCCCATGCACACTCAAGACAGGTTCCTGCCATTGGGCAGGGTGGGAGCCCCAGAGAAAGCTGCAGGACTGGAAAGTAAAGTGGCAAAGCTCTGGGACCCAGCTGCACACAGAAATGTTGTGGGAACATGCTGGCCTCCCCCATCTGACCTCCCCATCCCCAGCTCTGCCCTCTCTGCACTGCTGCCGCATGGATCTTCGGGAGGCACAACTCCTCCTGGCTCTCCTTCCTGTGATCCCTGTTGCCCACCAAAGAAAATAGACGTTCTCTGGCATCTGAGGGCCTCTGCAACACCATCACGAAGATCTGTCAGGCCTCTCCTCTGCGAACCTCATGCTACAGTCAAGTGTTATCTCTTACATCTACATCAACTGGAAATACCCTCTGCCAACTCTCAAGGCCTGTTCCAATTGTCACCTCCTGCAGGATGCTTTCTCCCCAGACCACCAGCTGTGCCCAAATCAGATGAGAGGCCTGAGTGCTTAGTATTCTCATAGGAGAGGGTCTCTCATGGCACTCAACAGACTTTTTAGGATAGAAATTTGTGCTCTTGCTCTCTTCTAGCACAAACAAGCATATGCACACACACGTACACATACACAAGTACACGCATAGGTACATGGATACATGCACACACACACACACACACACACACACACACACACAAGAGATTTACCCTTCCAGGGCAGGGACTGCCTCTTCCCTCACACACATGAGAGACTCAAATAAATACTTGCTGAGGTAAATAGTCAAATGCAAAACTACACCCAGAAGAACAGTTAGTCCATGCCTATCAGTGTATGGCAGGTAGAATACTAACAAATGCAGGAGTTCTAAAGAAGGACATACTCCACACCAGTGACTATAATTTAGTCACAATAATGGCCACTAACCATCAAGAGAGCGCTTGTTCAGAGTACTTGACAAGCACAGTCCAAAACACTTTCTAAGTATTAACTTGTTGAGTCCTCACAACAATCAAATGAGGTCACTATTTTTATGGGCACCATTTTACAGACAGGGAAAACAAGCCATAGAAAGCTTAATAACTGGCTCAAAGTCACATAGGAAAGATTACAGAGGGCACTCTGGTTAAGAATATTCCTCCTCTATGCAGCCACGAAAAAGAATGAGTTGCAGGGACATGGATGAAGCAGGAAGCCATCATTCTCAGCAAACTAACACAGGAACAGAAAACCAAACACCGCATGTTCTCACTCATAAGTGGGAGTTGAACAATGGGAACACATGGACACAGGGAGGGGAACATCACACACCAGGGCCAATTCGTGGGGCCGGGGGCAAGGGGAGGGACAGCATTAAGCCAAATACCTAATGTATGTGGGGCTTAAAACCTAGATGACGGGTTGATGGGTGCAGCAAACCATCATGGCACATGTATACCTATGTAACAAACCTGCACGTTCTGCACATGTATCCTAGAACTTAAAGTAAAATTAAAAAAAAAAAGAATATTACCCCAGAAGTTAAAGCAAAATTAAGAAAAAAAAAAAGAATATTCCCCCCCTAAATAAACCCCATCAGTACCTTGCAGACTCGCAGGAGGAGGAAAACATCACTGAAGGAAAGCCTGGGACAGTCCACACCCACTGCAGGGCAGATGAATCGTGGAATCAGGTTTTTCTGTTTAAACTTATTTTGTAGAAATGAGGCAGAATCTCCCCTGGCCTAGGTCACTGCCTGCCCTGACTTTTCCCTTTGAAGATAATAGATCTGGTCAATTTAAAAGGGCCAGAGGTGAGGTGAGAAACCAATAAACCCCTTAAAGTTTGGCTGCCTAACTAATCAGTGAATTATGTGCTCATCAATGAATCATAGAAATGAGAGATAGCGGAGGCCCCCCTGGGTCACATGCCCATCCCCCCAGTGTGGGGGATTTTCTCTGCAGCATTTTCTCTGAGTGCTTCTCCAGTCTAATTAGAAATGACCAAGCAATGGGGTTCCCACCATTGCCTCTTGGGGAACTATTCTGCCGTCTAAGAGACCTAATTATTAGGAAATTGATCATTATATTCATACTAAATTCTTCTCCACACAGTTGTATCACATTGCTTCTTAATTGTTCTCCTTTTGACCCTGCCTCCTCCTCCCCCAAACAATTCCTCTTAAGCACTTCAATTACTTTTTCCCTCCGCTGATTCCCAGCCGGCCCACCAGGGAATGAAGTCGAGAGGAAAAGGAGAAATGAGCGATGGAGGAGGAAGGAACAGAGGCCTGGCAGCCTGGGAGGGTCGTTCAGTCTACAGGAAGGCCCTTCATGTTGCTCACAGGCTTCCTCCTACATGCCACAACCCAGAGCAGACAGCAGACCACTGCACACCAGAGTCCCTTCCCATCATGGTGCCCAGCAGAGCACAGGCAAGGCCCAGCCTCTGGAGCTTCCCTGGGCACACCCCACTACCACCACCACTGCTGTAGCAGGAGGGTCCCAGACAGGCCAGAGAAAGTCAAGCAAAGCAGATGTATGGGAAGTGGGAGGGGGAATGCCATCACCAGCGTTATACCCTTTGGCATAAGAATGTTGGCCTTGAATCAACAAGTCCTGCAATTCCAATTAGGCAAAAGTGAAGGAAAAGTCAAGAAAAACAGAATCAAGCTCACAGTGACCCTGGCACAGGTTTGGTCAGCCCCACCGTGAACGAATCACTATCACAGAAGCCTGTCCCCAATCAGTGATCCTTTCTCATGGCATGTCTGGGCATTATGACACCAAAGCCTCTCAGAATGTCCTCCCTAAGACCCTGGCTGGGAGGGAAGCTAGGAGCAGCACCCCTATACAGAGTTTTGTGGGTTTTACCCTGAATAGACCAGGGCTATGGCCAGTGGAGACTGAAACCCATTCCACACTCCAGCACTCCCTTACTCAAGCCAGACGAAGGGGCACCTTTTTGTAATTCACACAAATTCACCATATGTGCCAGTGGCTGCCCTGGCTAAGAGGCTGTCCACCTACCCATGAAAGACTGTTTTTTCTGATCTTTGACAACATCAAATCATCCTTATAATCATGGCCTGATATATCTGTGGTTCTAACACCCTTGAGCACAAGCTCACTGAGGACAGTGATCATGCCTCAAACTTGCAATCCCCACAGCATGCGTCACCATGGCCTCTACGTAGCAGATACAGCATAAATGTTTACTAGTCAATTACAAGACTCCGAAGCCATGAGATTCAGCACGGACACATTTCCCATCTTTTTCTTCCTTAATGGTTTCTCATTTTATCTTCCCTTTTACTTGCCTTACCTCTTTCTTGCTTTCCTCACAAGTTTTTTCTGCAGTGCTTCAGTGTACTTCCGAGAGAAGCTTCACCTATATGTCACCCAGTGGCCTCCTAGGCAGTTCCAAAATCCAACCAATGAGAGCACAGGATCACAACTCCCTTCTCTTATATATTGCCTGGCCTCAGGAGAAAACTGAGGCCAAGCAAGATAAGTAACTGCCTGCTACCCATTATTTTCATGAGTGTAGGAACAATCATTTTTTCAAAAAACATGTGTGAATACCTACCATACGTAAAGCTCTATGTTAGTTGCAGGGGTTACTACAGTGACCAAGGTGGAATTCCTGATATTAAGATGTTCATAGCTTAAGTAACAGACTGACATATACACCACTATCTCCAGCACAATGAATATATGCTTTAATAGAAGATTAGGCAAAGTCCTCATAAGCCATGGGAAAGAAAGCAAGAGACAAAGGAAACCTCTTGAGAGAGGTGACATTTGAGCCAGGTATTGAAGGATGAATACGAGTTGACTAGAAAGAGAATGCTGGGGAGATACTCTATAAAATAAAAGGATGCACAGAAAGCAGCTAATAAGCAGTGTGGTGGAATTCCAGAGAGCATATGGTTAAAAGGGAAGAGGTAGGGAACAAGCCTGGAGAGGTGGATTGCAAGGGATGTCTCATAAATGCCACACTAAGGAATCTGGATCTGAGTTTCATGTAGTCATTGGGGCCCATGTGACTACATTTAGTTTTGAAGGAGAAATGACACTTTTATTAGCCCCTAGAGCATTTTTCAATACTGAGACAAAAAGTAAAATGTATGAACAAGGAAAACCAAGGCACAAAGAAGGACCTATAAGGGCCCCAGAACTCACCACAGACACACAGCAGAGGCCTTCTCTTCATATCAAGGGTAAGGGTAGGTGAGAAAGGCTGCTTTGTCCCACTGAGATATGCCCGAGCACTCCACAGGATTCTGATCAGGGAAATGACTGTATCAAAACTTTTACAGAGAATAGGGACTACAGTACAGGCAAGGCCAATTGACCAACTAGGGATTCCTGAATTTCTTTGGTCAAGAAATACTAAGAAATTAAACTAAGATGTTTACAGAGGGTAAAAGAGGATTGGTCAATTCTAGGGAACATTTTGAAGATTGACTCAACTGATTGTATTTGAAGGAGATCAAAAAATACTAATTCAAAAATGAGTTTGAGATTTTCTAACTTGGTTAGCTAGGTGAATATGCCTTAACGGAGAGTAGAACATATAAAAAGAGAACAGGGTTAGGGGAAAAGATAGTTCAGTTTTGGAAATATCACTCTTGAAGGCCTGGAGCTGGAGTTCAACAGGGAAGTCTCAGCTGGAAATAATGATATAGATTTCATGAGGGAATGCATGGGTGGTAGCTGAAAGCATGGGAGTGGGTGGTCACTCGAGGGAAGAGTGGATTATAAGATGAGAAGACTGGAGATGAGACTGGGAGAAAGCTACATGTAAGGACCAGGCAAGAGAAAGATGCCAGAAAAGGGAATTGGGGAAGTAGCACCAGAGAAGTGAGTGGGGAACCCAAACAGGGAACACCTCTGACACCAAAGAGAGGAGGGTCAAAGTCACTGCCACAGAGAGGTTGGATAAGAGGAAGACTAAGAAAAAACCAATGAATGTGGCCATTGGAAGATTGCCAATGACTGACACAGAGTGAAAGGTACAGTGATGGAAGATGTCAGATCAAAAATTAGATTGTACTGCTTGGGTAGCAATTGAAGATGAGGAAGAATACAGACCATTCTTCATATACATTGGAGACTGGAATTCACTCAAAAGGAAGACAAGACTGAGGAAAACTTTACTTTTAGTAAAAGGAGACAATAATATTTACAAAGAATCAACACAAGAGAGGAAGAGGATGATTGATAGGTTAAGGATTCCAGAGGGCTTATGAAGTGATGTGACCAAGAGAAAAAATGGAAGAGTGTGAAATATCCTCCTTCTTAAGGCAAAGAGAATGAAAGAAGGTGATCAATGATTAGCATGTTTGGTGGTAGGATGGAGGAAAGTTGAGGGAATTCCAGCCTGTTGACCAGTATTTTTCATTGAAATAGGCAATGGCATCTTGTATATGTGGACGGACAGACAGATTGAGGACTGTGGTAAAGACTAGAATGGCCACCTCTCATAGCACACAAAAGGAATAAGGAGAGGTGAGTAAAATGTCAGGGTCAGGACTAGGGTGAGACAAGTGAGGCACCTAAGGCACAAAATTTAAGGAGTCGCTCATCCCCGGGGTCACGGCAATGCAAGGTTGGCACCAGGAGTGAGGGCCTCTTTAAATTCTAGGCACTTCAAATTGCACTCTAGGCAACTCCCTCACCCCACTCGCATCCTGGCCCTGGGATTACTCAGCAGCTCCAGCCATTTAGGTGAGGTTGGAAATCACCGATTTTTAATAAAGTAGATCATCGTTTAGAAAATTTTCTTCCATAGCGCTTAGAAGCTCAGGACAAGCAATGAAAAGCAAGAGGGGAAGAGAGAGAAGGAGGGGGGGATACTGGGAGTGGGGAGAAAGAGAGAGATAGAGTTAGTTCATTAGCCAGACATTGGAGAAACAGATAAAACAAGAAGTCAAAAGAGCGAGAAAACTGAATGCTTGTGAGAGTAGAGTTGAAATGGTTGCTCACACAAGGTAGGAAGAGGAATGAAGCTAGGAGGGAGTGGTATACTGCTAACATAAGGAAAGGTCAAGAGACAGGGAGTCCCAAGGAGACCAAAGAACATATTTCAAGGGCATGAAAGAGTGAGGACTGATAGAAGGATCAGAGGTTGTGGTCAGAAAGGAGAATTTCAGAGTTCAGGATTTCAAAAATGGAGCAACTCCAGTTGATGACAAGGTCTAGTAGTTGCTATGGGAGCAGTTGCTAAAGTGGAATTGAGTGGAGGTTGTTGGAGAAAGAGGGTGTCAGAAGCTGAGCCTGAAGCATTGGATGGGTTCCTCCATGGGACATGGCTGCAGTAGTTGGAGGGAAAAGAAACCCCTCTGCTGTCCAACTACTTTTAACATAACTAGCAGGGGATAAGAACAATTCTTCACATACATCCATCTGCCCTTCTTTTGCCCAAATCAAAATCATACTGTGATATCCTGGAGTGGTTTTACTAGCATAAAGTACAGTAGAGTCCTATTCTCATACTGTTGTGTGGCTTTCTAGATCAACTCTTCTAGATTATGCTTTTACTGTATATCACTACATATCTTGAGATAATATATGACTCAAAGCTTATATTAATCCATGTAGTCAGATGGGGTAATTAAGTGCTACTGCAATATCACCAAGAACGAAGTTTCTTCCACCTCCCTCATCTAAAATCTTTCTTTCAACGCTGTGGAAAAGGTTGTATATGGAAGAGGGAGATTTCTATTCCTTATATTTCCTTCTCCACTATGTGAAAAAGTTGTGTTGTTCCCCATCCTGAGCCCTATTTCCTATCAATGCTTCAATTCACATTGAACTTGCTTCATGAATAAAGAAAACCATCTGGTCTAGCAGGACTTAACTTTTAAAAAGATAACAGGTCAAGTCTAGCCATTTTTATTGGAACTAAAACAAAGTCCAGCATTTAAAGACTGAAAGACCCTGGGTCTCAAGTAAGCACACTTGACCTGAGAGTTTGGATAAAAGGTCGTTTTCATATGATGATGACCCAGCTGAGGCTAATAAACACTTTTATGAGACTCTGTCCATTAAAGAGCCTGTCCCAGGGCTGACCCTAGTCATTCTGGCCACCCTGTTTTAGGTGGAAGTTTAAGAGCATCTCAAAAATCTGTGTCTATAGACTGGCCAAGACTCTTCACATAAAAGAAAAGCAAGAGTCAAAAAGCACCACCAAACAACACTGGAGAGCCCAAGCATGCAGCTACCTCCACAGGCACTGAGGATACAATTTGCCCCAATCTCTACTATTTAAGTATTTACAGACATTTTATAATTATGACTATATTGGTATAAGCTCACTTGGCTCTCTCTCCCTTCATATATAAAACTTTAAGAATGTTTCAAGCAAATATCAACATTTTGGGGAGTATGAATAAAGGAAGCATATCTTTGTAATATTAGGGAAATCTATCACAGTTTTAAAAATGATAGACATCAGGCCTTCCAAGAATAATGGCATTTAAGAAACCCTTTAGTACCCCATCTCTGAGCCCAGTTTCTTTCTACTGCATTTCCCAAAGAGAAATACAAGAATCCCTCCTTTGCACCCAAACAGCTTCTGTGCTTTAAGTACCAGATCAAATGCTACCTCCTCCAGGAGGCCTTCCCCACATATTCTAAGCTCTTGACACTTCTCCTTTCTGAAGGAAAGACTTTGCATGATTTAGAGACTCATGTCTGAAATAAGCAGCATTTATTCAGACTGTTAACATATCTATGTAAATAAATTAGCATTTCCTACATCCAGTGTAGACTAACCAGGTATGAATAATAAGTAAAAAGAATAGAGAAGAAAAAGAATGAAAGCTTTCTATAATTCTTTGAGCTACGAGAACCTAAACTTCCTTTTTTATTTTAACTAAAATAGTAGTCACTCTAACATTTGATTATATACTCTTTTGTATGGCACTGACCTATATTAATCTTGAGGGTGGGAACATCATACGCCTCTTTATATGACCAACAAGACATAGTTATGTACCCAAAAGTTGTATTTTTCAGAAATGAAAAGTCACACCCAGTACCTAGATCTTGGTTTCTAACAACGTTGTCCAATAAAAGCAACCAGGGCTCCTTGGAGAAATGGCCAATTCTAAGGCTAGGGCAGAAAATACACATAATGAGCCCAAAGCATCGTGCAGTACAGAAAGTAAGGAAGTGCTCGCAAAACAAAAGGATGGGGACATGTCAAAGGGACACAGAAGCCAACTTGAAAGAGCTCCCTGTGGCCAAAACTGAAATAATTTGAGGAGCAAAATAAATAGCTAAGTATCAGATTATAATCCAAAATATAAAATGAATATCCACAAGTCCACCTTGGTATAAATAAATGACTGAATAAATAGATGGGGAGAAGAGACAATCTCCCAGAAGTATTTCAATAATTCATGTAGATACTCCCCTACCAGGAGGTGAAGCTTAACTCCCCTGACCACCCTCCCCACCAACTTTGAGTGTGGACTGCACTTAGTGACTTGCTTACAAAGAGCAGTGTATGGAAGAGGAGAAGGGGCTTTACAGTCCAGAGATCTGGCAAACAATACCTTAACCAGCTGACCAAGGTTAACATCATCAGTTGATAGCATGTACCCTTGATATGAGGCAATGAAAAGGTCACTTTACCTCTGTGATCTTCCTCCTAAAAACATTACCCTAGTCCAACCATGAGTAAAGCATTAGGCAAACCCCAATTGAAAGACATTCTGCAAAATACTTGACAGGTATTTATCCAAACTGTCAAGGTCATCAAAAACAAGGAAAATTTAAGATACTGTCGCAGACCAGAGGAGGTTAAGGAGAAACAACAACTAAATGGTATCTTGGGTGGGACTCTGAAACAGATAAAGCACAATGTGGAAAACTAGTGAAATCTGAATAAAAGGTAAACTTTATTTGATAATAGTAATGTATCAATGTTGGTTCCTTATGACATATGTATCATAAGAATGTAAGATGTCATTCACAGGAGAACTGAGTGAGGGACATACTGGGAAGCTCTGTACTGTCTGTCCAATGTTTCTATATTTGTAAAGCTATTCTAAAATGAAAAGTTCATTTTTAAATGGAGAAAATGAAAAACTATCTGGTCTGGAATGTTATAACTAGAAGGAATCTTTAGAGACCACCTAAACAAACCCTTTGTCATCTGTGGAAACCAAGGCCCAGAGTGGCTCAGTGTTATGCTCAAAGTTACACAGTGAGGAGAAGAACTAGAACTGAAGCCAGGGTCTCTTCCACCTCAGTGCGAGGTGTGCCCTGTTGCAGCATGCTAAGAATGGAGGGATGAGAACTCTCCAAATAGAAGTTGAATGTTAGCTTTGGAAGACAAAGCTGCCCCTTGAATCAAATGGTCTGTCTTTTAGGATAGGACCATGAGGAGGAAGACCCAGTCCCACACACTGCCTGGTGAGGTGAAGAGTCATCACAGGCAGAGGCAGGAGGCTCTACCATGGCCCCTTGGGCAGAAGTGGTCTGAATTTTTCATTAGCTTCAGAGGCTAAAAGCATCTTATTTTGCTTGTTGTGCCTGCTTTCCTCTGGGGGAAAAAATAGAACCTTGGTTCAAGAATTAGTTGGGAGCCAGCAAAAATGAATAGTGATGAGGCTATTTCTATCAAAATAGCTTCATTACCATGCCACTGTCTGATAAAACCAAATGTTCAACTCTCTCTGACAAGAAAGGTGTTAAAGGCAGCGTCCTTCCACCTTTTGGCATGAAAGAATCTATAGCTTAAATATTTGAAAGATCTCCCTATTGACACACACCCATTTCTGATTGAACCAAATTTGGGTACACATTTTCTCCAGTACAATTTTAAATAATCTAAGAAGATAATAAAGTATCACTAGTTTGGGGCTTTTTTAAATGCTTGGTTTTATCTTTTAAAAAAAAGCATACACACTTAAGAATGCTATATAAGAATGATTTGCCTTAATTCTGGAGGGGAAAATACTTTTTAAAACTCAGAAAGCTAATGCACTTGGCCATAGATCAGGCTTCAGGAATTGTGTAAAATTATTCAAATTCTCCCTGATGTTTTTCATCCACAAGACAATAGAGACTGTTCATTAAATGTGGTAGGGGGAGAGTCTGTCAGCTGAACACTTCTGCCATCTTGATGTATCCCAGATCCAAAATAAAATGAGAATCTGTTTTTCTATCTCCAACAGAGGAGGGGAGGTGGTCAGATCTCTAGTATCCCCAGCCCTGGAACTAGAATTCACATTTGACAAGACTAAATTCCCATGACAGGAGCCAGTTTCTGTGCAATCGGGAGTTCATCTGTCATTCTTCCTCTGCCCTTCCTCATCGTAACCTGTGATCAAGAAAGTACAGAAGGAAATAACTACCCAAATGAAACAATATCTCACAAACCATAGGAGCTAGACTCCAAACCAAAGTCCTCCAGTGGATCATTGTCATTTTAGCAGGATAGTTTGTTTCCTCCAAGAAAGAAATGAATGGGCAAAACTCCAGATTGGAAAGTCATGAGTCACTCATCCTCTATTTCCACCAGCCCCTTCCCCTTGCAGAGGAGTCTCAGAAGTTTATCACTCAGCCCCAGTCAGAGCAGTCCATCTGTCTGCTTGGTCAATCCAGGAACAGTTAACCTCGATGATTATTTTCCACTCAGTAGTAAAACCTTTCCCTTCACACAGCTTGAGAGTTCTGACTCTTCACTTTCACTCACTCTGCCAGCCATTTAAGCCAGAAACTCCAGGCAGGCTGAGTGGAAGACATCATTTGTAAACTCTGCTTGCCAAGGCAGGAGGTCTAGGGGGCTCTCCGAACCACTGCAATAGAGCCTTTTAACACTGAACAGTGCAAATTGTCCACCAGGGATGACTTGAAATATATCTTCAATGCACAGTGCCTGGTGCCTCCAACCTGGCTCCAACTGAGTTTCTACCACTTACGAAGGACTCTTACAAAACAGCCCTATGGATCCTCTCTGGCTGTAGTAAAAGAGGCAGCTTCAAATAAATTAGGGAAAATTCAAGATGGGAGACAAAGGAACGGGAATGTTCTTGTAAAAATTTGAGTCACTTGTCCCTGAACAAGATACTGTTATCTTGCTAAATACACGCACACACACACACACACACACACACACAAACACACACACACAGAGGCAGCTACTGAAAGCAAATCCACTTGTTAATGTTCAACTCTCCTATCTGGCTACGGAATAGGCTAGCAATAAAGGGCAGTTAGATCAGTTCTTTTAGGCGCACACACCACTGATAAATCAGAAACAATAAAGCTGGAGACAGGCTTGCTGGGCCCCAGCTGGTATTGCTTATATCTGTCCTAAGCAATCAGGAATCATGGAGAAACTTCTTTTTGGAACGCCTAACCGCAAGACTTCACAGTGACCGCCTCAATCCCACATGCCCATGTGCTGAAGGGGGTTCTGGGGAGTGAATACCTTTATTCTTTCTGACAAGATCAATCAGTCTCTCTGGAATCTCCCCATGGCCCACTTCTCGCTGGCCAGCTCCCTTCCTCTATCCCACCCCCACATCCAAGAAAAAAACATTAAAACAATGAGGCATTGCCTTTTTCCTTTTCTTTTGCCAGAGGCTAGCCAAACTCTGCTACACTCTGACGCAAAGCACACCTTAAGGAGTCATCCCCAAGAGGGTAAAGGGAGGCATTGTACCCTAAAATCCAGAGAAGTCAAAATCGCACACAGCACACCCGTGTCCTCACACAATAGAGTCTGTACTTCCACCAGGCCAATTAACTGGATTTCTACCTGAAATCTCTCCCACATCAAACTAAAAATTCTGGCAAGGTACAGGGGTTCAGTGACGCAAGCTCATTTTCCCACTGCAGGCCCAAAAAGCATGGTGGTTCTCTGGCCAGAAACAAGCCCTCCCTCCCACGGCATCATTTCTCTCACACCTGTTCACACACAGAAACACGGGCCCAGCCTGTCCCAGGCTAGAAGCACACTCTGGGCACATCCCAGCCTTTGCAAATAGACTGGCTTCCTCTCCATCCTCTCATTGTGGGGGCCACAAATAGAATCTCATTTTCATTAATTACTGCAGCCTCTACCTATTGTCAGTCATCAGAACCTGCCATATGGTTACCATCAGGTGCGCTCAAGTTCCTATTATGTGGCATTCCCGGATGCCCTAAATAGATATTGCAGAATCTGCTTGTGTTTTTACAGGGCCACTTATATTTCAAAGGAGCTCATTCTGCTTCAAGAGATTGCTAAAGGGGGCCTTTCTGTTCAGCACTGCACTCTATTGAAAACCCCATGCTTCCTATTGAACATTGCATCCCTTCTCTCAAACACCACTGCCATAATAGGGAGCATCCTGTAGACTATTGCCTTTGAGAAAGACAGTCTAGGGGTTTTTTTTTTCTATCATTTTAGGCAGGGGAAGCATGGGAGAGGATGCCAGGAGGATTGGTGAAAGGGTATATCAACTCTCAGTCAAAACTAGATTCATGAAGAACAAGAATAACTCAGGAGAGCCTCAAAGAAATCACGTCCATAAACTATGTCATGTCTTACATAACTATGAAGAAATCCCTTTAAATATTTTTATATCTGCCACTGACCAAAATACAAATCCCTCCCATCTTTGTGCTTTTGGGAATACTATAAGAAGAAGGACACCTCATGAGAAACCTCCAAGCCATATAATATGCTTATAGAACAACCCAGTCCATCCTGCTCTCCATGATTTCATCAGCCGTCTAGACCTTGAGTGTGTCCGTTCATTTTCCGTCACCACAGGTGTAATCATTGGAAAATGCCTCTCTGAATCCTGACACTCTGAAGGAGGTATAGTGTCATGTGGCCTGGGTAGGCAAAGCCCTGTATTAAATTCTGAAACAAACTTGGCATCTGATTGGATGTGATCTTCTATCTGCAGTTGCAGTGGCTTTTGAGTTACGGGCCATATTTCTAGTGGTTGCATACAGCCTGCAGGACTGGATTGATGCCCAACTTTAGAGTTTTGTGATGACATTACCATCAGTGGGACATTTCTAGAAAATTTATCCAAGATATAATTTTGTAAGTTGGGTTTACATAGACATGTATTTGTTGTCTATGTCTATGCTAAACATATAAACACTTCCTATTTCTGGGTTTAACCTGAAACTCACACCTCTTAGGACTTGGTGGCGCTGGAGAATAAACCATTAGCTCTACACAGAGACCCAGAAGTATACACACACATACATACGTACATACATACACATATACATGCTTCCTCGCAGTGATTAGTAGAGAGAAATAAGATGAAGTGCAGAATGCTGGCTTAAATTCCACAGTCAGTACAGTTTTAAAATGTTCACTGTCTTACCCAAGGTGATTCTCTGTTCTAAATTATTTCCTATTAGCCAAAGATTTTCAGCATTGCCCAGTAGCTTCCCAGGATGGACTAAATTATATTTTTCCAGCCTGAGAACAGAACAGTCTTTGGAACAAGGCATTTTCTGTTTACCCATAGGCATAACCTTCTTTAAAAAAGCGAGTGTGACACAGGCATGCTATATTTGCTTGCCCTCTTTGTAGCCAAACTTGTGGGTGACAAGGGGTGGCCACACCTCTGGCAGACAAGTATCAAATGCACTCAGTAATTTATCTGCTCTTGGGAGGGGAAGCGCTCACATATACAAACAGTAGTGTCCAAGCTGGTCACTGTGGCCTCACAGCCATTTCATAAATAGAAACCAACTCCATTCAAGGAAAAATGAGTCACCAGAACAAAAGAGCAGGTCTGTAACCAGGGCTCAAGGTCACATTTCTACAAACACCTGCTTGTTCTCAGATAACACCTGCTCATACTCTCAAACAAAAAAGGGCAGGGCTCTGTCGATAAAGTCTTCTGCCCTAGGCTCTGAAGGGAGTTGCAACCCTCCTGGTATGGTTAAAGGACAGATAATAGGTAGAGCTGACTTTCCTCTCTGCTTGAGCCCCATGTGGAGATTCTTTGGCATGCGGTCAGGGCAGCTTTTAGGCGCCCCACAGCCTGTGCTAAGATCTTGCATTCAGTATGACCAGAGCAAGTACCCAAAGCGTATGTCATGTCAACTGGGTAGAATAAGTCCCTAGTTGAGGCAATATCCAGAGAAAATTACCATTAAATATATAGGACGCTTTTTCTCTGTTATTCTCACACAACAAACCGCAGTTACTATAGCTTTCAAATTCAAATTAGAATTCTAAAGGCTTTCGATGAAGAGAGTGTGGGTTAAAAGAGGAGACCAAAAAAGGAGTCTCTAAGTCTCTCACCTTGTATATTTTACATACTGGGCTTCTGAACATGACTTCATTCTTACCAAAGTGTGGTAAAGACGGCCACAGATATTTGCTACTGCTCCCATTGACAGGTAAAATCTAGTTCCCCTCTCCTTGAAGTTGGTGGAATCTGTGGTGGACCTGCGGTGAGCAGTAGAATACAGCAGAAGTGACACTGTGCCAGTTTTCCAGGACCCGGTCTTAAGAGATTGGAAATTTTCATTTCCTCTTGTACAGAAACTTGCTTCTTGAGTTTCAAGTCAGGCTTGGACTAGAGCATTGCCTGCTGCCCCTGGTGTGGCTAATCCTATGTGGGCAACAACATTTCTCAAAGCCAAGACTGCAAAAGACCACAGCTACAATAAAGGAGGTCTGTGATATTAGAAACCCTTCAGAGTGCTCTAAAAGCAGAGCTCACCAAGAGTCTTAGACTTTAACCACAAGACACAGCATATCTACACTTTACAGCATGCCTATATTGTTCTTGAGCTGATTTCCATATGATTATTGGATGAGATAAACTAGACCACAATGAGGGGCTGAACTGAGTGACACAGATCATTAGGAAGCTTGGGAAAGGGTGGAGTCCCATGGCTTGCAGTGCAGATGGGTTTCTTAGAGGACTGGAATATGTATGTGGTCCTGGCTAGGGGTAGGCAAGACAGAGATGAGTGAGGATAATAATATCAACCAAGACATGTCACTAAGAGCAGATGTGGCCTGTCTTATCCTGTTCTCCTCTCACATTCTTGATAAACAACCCTAACACAGGACCAACTAGCTAGTAGGTATGCAAGAAATGTGTTGAATTTGGACTTAGAATTGAATTAAAGTGAATTGGAATTGACCCCTACTCTATTTAAAAATAAGCTTGAAATCCTGACCACAATTAAACGGGAAACCAGAGCTTCCTGCCAGTCCAGGAGATTGTTCCTTAAATGCAAGTGGCAGCCTTCAGCCTGCCTTCAGTTACTTTTATTGGGGCAAAACCAAGTTGATTCATGTGAAGTTAGTGTCAGGCTTAGGCCTACCTGGGGACATGGGGAAAGAATTCTGGGCATCCTCTTTTCCTCCCCAGGTCTAGAAACTTCCACCCCTAAGGCTATCTTCTCTGTCTAGATCCATATGCCTTCTCACCCACCTCCCCAGGGATTGTATTTGCTCCATTCACAACTTTATTCTCACATCTAATTTGATCCTCTTTCTTCTTTTTCTTCCAGGTCTAGACTGGAGTTCACCTTCAATAGTATAGAGCAGAGAAAAGGAGATCTAACCCAGCGTTTAGAAGCCTGCCTCACCCTTGTTCTTCCGCATCCTCTTCTAGGTGCCACCGCCTCCCATGTGAGGAAGTAAAGGAGGAAAAGGATAGCCAGATTCCTATGTGGCTGAAGACCTTACCATAGTCTTCTTACTGTTCACAACTGTTATTCTAACTAATCGTCCCTAGGCTCACTAATATCAGGTGGGAGCATCAACCTGCCCTGTTGACAGGTCATGACCCCCAAACAGCTTCCCTGGGGGCTACAGCCAGGTAATTTGGAGCGTATTTTCTGACTGATGTCAACCACATTCCTTAGCTGCAGTAGTGTCTGGAAGTCAGTGCCTCCGCTGTCATCAACTGTCCGTGGACTGCAGGAAGACCTACAGGCAAAGGCAGGATCTGTCTTCTGTACTTCTCAGAGATTGACATGGGGACTTCATGCACACTACCCTTCCCCACAGCTGTCTCTGATCTGCTGGTCCTTACATGGAGGAGGTGGGGTGGTTAGGCTGGCTCTCTGAGCTGACACCAACCTGGAAGCCCTGTAGAGAGGTGAGTGTCCTGAATGCATTTTGTCCTCAGCCTTGAGCCTCAGACACAACTAAGGACCACAGGGCCCATCAGTCATTTTTTGACATTTGTTTTACATATTGAGCTTCCAAAATTTTTTCTGAAAAATTCCTCTCTTAAAAAGTCTAAAAACCACTGCTCTCCACCATCAAGCCCAGCCCCAATTCTATGGCTCTTGTGTTCTTTGTAACAGTTTCAGTTGTTTAAGTTGTACTTCCTCATGTGTTAGGGAAGGGCCTTGTCTTCCTCCTCTCTGCTCCAGATCTTGCCCCTTGCACATGCTTGGCACGCCAGTGCCTAGGGATACCCATGGGTGGCCATTCTGCTCACCGTCCAGGTTCTACCCTGACTACTTGCTATATGAATCGCAGCAGGGTCTTGCTAACAGCATATTGGAAATGCAGCTTTCCTGGCCCACATGGACAGGTTTTTTGTCTATTTTCGTCCTTTCCCTGCTCTGTTTAAATATGGTGTCTGTGACTGAGTTTCGTGTTCCGGAGGCACGCGGTCCAGAGAGAAAGAGCCAGAGTTGCTTCTCTGCCTTGGCGCTCAGGAAAGAGCAAATGGGGCTGCCACCTGCCCGGTCTGGGGATGGTTCCAGAATGGCTCAGGTTATTCACAGCACAGATCCACCCGGGGGTAAAAATACCATCCCAGAAGGACTCTCCTTCTAGCCACAAAAATACCTATATGGGTATAAAGACATACTCAAAAAATGACACAAGGTTTGGGAGAAATCATCTCCTTGGAAAAGAACTAAAGTAATTAGTATTGGCCTTACAAAAGAGAAGATAAAGAGATCCAGGAGGAAAGAATGAGGGCAGTTCAAGAAGGGTATAAACTTCAGCAAGAGACATATTGTTTAGACTATAAGAAGAACTCCCTGACCATGAGACTTGGGAAGACATTTACAAGGTGTCACCTTTGGAGATGTAGAAGATAAGATCAGCTCTCCCCTGTAAGGGATCAAAAGGAGACTGGATCCAAAGCAAATGGTTAAGCCAAGTTATTGTACAAAGTTCCCACTGGCCTTGGCCATCTACAATAAATTTTTGAGGATCAACTTCCTCAGTAGAAGAGCTTGTCCTTTTCAAGCCCCTTGTCCATGTCTCCTTTGAGTTTTATCTTTCCATTACAATACTATTTACACAATCTCTGTGTGACACATGAGACTCGGGGGTGCAAGAAATGAAGAGATAGACTCACCTTTATAGAAGGTCCAAATTTTGACACATTCCTTCTGGGTTTCTGGGATTCCCTTCCCTGGACCCGGCTCTCACAAAGATTTCTCCACCTTATGCTTCACCACTGGCATCCTAAACCCTCCTCTCTACTTTTCTCTACCTGCCTTAGAACCAGTCTCACACTTTCTGAGCTTGTCTCATTCAACCACTTGCATGTCATGAGAAGTAGTATTGCCACATTTCACACAACAACTTTGGAAGTGGATATTCCCAAGAATTTGTTACAAATTCTATTCTGCCTTTGACTTGGCCTTATCCTAGGGACTAAGATGCACCCAGAGAATCTGTCCTTAAGCGCCAAAGAAGGAGTCATTACCAATATGGCTGTATTTCTAATTGGCTTCTTCAGGGTCCTGGCCCCGTAGACATTGATCCTGCATCTTTTACCAGCAGTATGTTTTCTTCGGCTCTGCAAAGTTATTCTGACTCTCAATGTAAATCCAGGGAGAAAAGAGGAAAAATAATTGTCCAAATTCTCAAGAAGGTATTAGAAAACAAATTGCTAAAATACAGAAAAATATTGCTGTACCATTGGGTGGTTAATGTTTAAAATAAACTAAAGCATTTCCCTTCATGCCAGGCTGAGAAACAGAGTTCTGGCTCCTTCCCTCTGGACTGCATGCTTCAGGGACATGAAACACAATCCAGAAACCATATTTAAGCAAAGCATGAAAAGGTTGAACATAGACAAACACCTGCCTTTATAGAAAAGGAACATTTCATGGAGCGTGTAGAGTGCGAACCTACTAATTAATGAGAAATGGCCTGAACATGCATTCCAAGGGTATTCATTTCTCAGGTTGGAGTTTTCTGATATTTTCATTTCTTTTGAATACGAGCTTGTCTCTTCATTAATGTTATACAATATTCAAATGCTGGCCAACAAAAAAAGGAACCACTTAAGACATTAAAACCTATTGTTGGAATTGTTCAGCCGGCAAACCCTCTCAAGCTCAAAAACATCCATGTTTCAAGAACACACTCTTATAGCAGGTGACTGTGAGCTGCTGCCCATGATGAAGCAACAGCCCAAATGCAGGGGACAAGAAAGGAACAGTTCCAACTCCAAAGGATCAATACATGAAAATAGAGTCACGTGGCAAAATGCACTCAGTTCTGTTATTGCAGCAAGTTCTTTTTGTTCCATCTGAGGAATTAATTTGAGAATAAAGTATTTCAAATATCAAACTAACTAGAAACAGCTGTTGCTATTTCCTCTGCTTTGGAAGCCCCCACATAATTTCAGATCCACAACCAACACAAGGAAATTCTGTGGAAACATCCTAGGTCAATGCCCATGGAACTCAGTAAAGAAAAGCAGCAATAATAAAAATAATGAAAGCTAATAGTACCATGTTTGCTAAGTGTCAGGCACTGTCCTAAGTGCTTTATACTTGACTCTCATGAAAACTTGGTGATGTAGGTAGGATCATCATTCTCGTCACCCAGACAAGGAGACAGGCTGCTTGTTTTGGCTGAAGAAAGACGTGGGTTCCCAGAGAGAAGCCATAGATCTTCCTACCTCCTGCAATACTAATAAGAATAAACACTAAAATTTATTGAACCTCAAATGCACCAGACACCATGCAGAATGCTTTAGCATTTTATCTCAGTCAATCCTCACAATAAACATAAGCTAGACATTTTCCCCATTTCACCTATTAGGCAACTGAGGCTTAGTGAGGTTAAAAAAAAAAAAAAAACATAGCCCAAAGTAACAAATCTAGAATGCAGTAGAGCTTGGATATGAATCCAGTCCATCTCATTTCAAAATCTTGGCTCCTAAATTCTACTCTATTCTCCCTGCTGGGTACTTCCCATTTCTAGAGCACTTACAGTTACCATCAAAACGTGGCCTCTTAGGTTATTTTCATCGAGTTTAAAAGTCCTTCCTGAGGCTGGAGACAGCCAAGCGGATTGCTCCCAGGGAGCCTAGTGGCACCGTTGCCATCCGTTGGCCTCAGCCACAGCTGTGGTTTCCAAAGGAAATAACTCATGCGGCCGTTAGTCGCACCTGTCACTCATTGGAGCCAGGACTTGCATCAGAACACTGGGGCCCCACAGGGAAGACAACAGCAGCTACGTCAAACTGATGGGCATCAACACATCATTATGGATGTGTGAGCCTGCTTCCCTCGATCAGTCCCACTGTGATCCATTCTCCCTGTTTCGGAAGGTCAGGGAGAACAGCACTAGACCATGTGCATTCTGCATCTGTGGAGACAGCCTATCCCAATGCGCATCTGTGGAGACAGCCTATCCCAATGCCCTGGGCAGGAAGAGGTATTGGAAAATCCACAGGTGTGGTCTAAATTAGGTGAAGCACCTTCAAGCTCTTCTTGATGAAAAAGGCAAGGAACTGAAAGACAATGCTAAAGGAAGTAACCCAAACAAGAAAGGTCAACAAATGGCCTGTGAGAACTGGGGTCTTTCTAGCAGGCCCAGAAGGAGGAGAGGGCATATGGAACCTTCAGGCCCTGGTGAAGCGACAGGAATTAAATGAGGACACAAGGAAAGGAAAATCTTCAGGGTTGTTCATGATGGTGTCAAATTCAGAGAGATCTAGGATGAATAGTGTCAACTTGATTGAGTTGAATGCAATCCTGTAAACATTAATGGAGCATCAACTAAGCCTCTCCACCAAAATATAAGGAATACATTTCAGAGTTATTGTACCTGCATCTTGACATACTCTTACTGAGGAGCCAAGCCATATGTGCTCATCACCCTTAAATAACAAGAAAGCCTGGCGTGTGAGTAAGTGCTAGGATGAGTGGGGAGTTCCGTGAAAATCAGAGTATGGAGGTATGTGCGTGCTTAGGTGGGCAGAAAACTCTTTGTGAGTGAAGTAGGATTTGGTCTGGGGCCCAGAGCTGGTTCTGTAGAATTCTAGCACTCAAATCCTCTCTCCCTAGCCGCAGCCTCCAAATTTACCTGCAAAGGCATCTGAGAGAACCAACAGTCGTGCTCTAATCCTGACTTATTTCTGTTCTGTGACATGTGGTTTCCAACACTACCTTCATATGGATCTTTGAATCCCTCCCAGGACTCAGTCTTCCCCTGTGGATACTGAAAATCTTTAGTCCTGCACCCTACAAGCTCTATCAGCTGTTTCGTCATGCAGTAGTTTTCTGGGGGTCAGTACTCAGAAGAAGGGAGGAAAGGACTGAGTAATTGGGTTATCAAGATGTCTTTTCAGTTGAAGAATTTTCCAAAAGTAAAGTAAAATTACATATTTTTTAAAGGAATGTCAATTTTTAATCTTTAAAATATAACCATGGAAATGGATTTGGCCAATGTAGCAATGCACAAATATCTTACCTACCTTTGTACTATTCAATCTATAGAGAGGACAAAGTAAATTTTACATTTGTCATGTAAAAAGTAATGGCACAAGTGTCCCTGTAATCCAATATCTTCCCGTCATTGAGTCAAAACTACCCTCCATCATCCTTGATGAAGTTGAGAATGCATATTGCTAACAGATGAGAATGTCTAATGTCTTTAGAAATACTAGGTTAAGATGCCTTTGTCAATAATCTCTTCTTTGCTCTACACATTTAGATAGTACTCTCTCTCTCTACTAAATTGCCTGTCATAAATCCTGGAACTCAAAAACAGTCTAATGCATCCCATCCTAAAGGTTTTCTTCAGATGCTCTGAAGCCACCTGAGGACAGCAACACCCGCTGTGACTGAAAAATCCAATGCGTTTGTTTCTCCCATATGGCATTGAGGTTTCATTAAGCTCTCCTGAGCAACTGAGAATCTTTTCCTTGGAAGACTGTGGTGTTTGGATCACCCGAGTAGAATATCAGCTCCCCAAACACAAACTCATCCTCAAAGTCTTCTCCTTTTGTGCCCTGTGGCACCAAGCACAGTGCCAGGCACACTAGAGGCATTGGATGAACATGTGTGCAACTAGGCAAATCAAAACAATGGCTAGAACAAAAATCATCACAGCAGAACCAGAAGGCAAGATTCAGGTTCTGAGACAGAGTTTGCGTCAGGAAGTGAACATCAGGCAGGGAAAGATAGTTGAAGCTCTTACTAACTTTGAATTCCCTATCTCCCTGTCCAGCCCTCTCTGATCAATAATACAATCTTGGGATTCAGTCAAGATAAACTAAAATGTCAGCAAGCTAACAGTAGACTGTGATCTTTTGTCTATTTCTTCAGAGCATAGCACTATGTTTGGCACATTGTAAGAGCTAAACAATGTTTATTGCTTAAACCATCTGAGCTCTTATATAATAGAGACAAACTTCAAGAGCTGTTGGAAGGATTAAATTAGAATTCAAAAGGTTAAATTAAATTAGAATTAGAAGACACTAATTCAGAGAAAGCACTAAATAGATGCTAGTTCCCTTCCTGTTTTCAAGAGGAGTCTTTTCTTTCCTACTTCCTCTCTCCTTCCCTCCTCCCTCCCTCCCTTTTCTTTTCTTTCTTTTTTGTCTTTCTCCCTTTCTCTTTTTCTCTTTTCATCTTCAGCAAACACAATTATTTTGAATGTATGCCCCTTTTCAAAGAGCACAAATCTGTCATCTGACGTCAGTGACAAGTCAATGTGCCATTGCATGCCCAACAAGTATTATTTTTTCACCAAAAAATATGGAGCACATTGATGGGCTTCTTTTTACCATAAGCAATATTGAGCAGTAAAACTTTTTCTTCTCTCTGTTATTTGTTGTTAGTTTATGTAAACCAAACTTAATAACCTACAAGATTAAATTGTTAATGGTAAACAGTGATAAATGGCCCAAGAAGATGGAAGACATAAGAGGAGCTTAGTATAATTTTTGAAAATGTGAGCACCAAAACCTTATGTTTTCACAAAGACGCTATACAATCAATTCTAATAACATCACCTACCACTTTTCAGAGTCATAGTCTACGTTTGCCTTCATAACCCACTTTTGCATAACAGACTTACCCAGAATGCTTCTTGTAGTGTTTTTTTTCGAGGGGTGGGGGGTGAAGATTTGGCTTTATGGATGCTTTAAAGTTGCACTACATGAGTCATATAAAACTCTCCTCTGTCCCCTCCATCTGGGGAGAAAGGAGGAGAGAAGTGAAGAGGGGATGGAGCCAGGGTAACCAAGGGTAGGAGTGGGGGAGGGATGATGAGATTTCAAAGCTTGCCAAACATTATTGAAGTCCAAAGGTTGATTTTTTGGCATCAGTTTTACCCAAGCGGAAAAATTCCAATTTTCTCTACTTGGTCCTTTCTCTCAGAGGAAATGCACCAGTTTTGTTGGACTCAAGTAAGTGTATCTCCTTTTCTTAATTTTCATGTGCTGGATTCAATACTAATTTACATCCACATTTGTGCCGGAGATCTCAAAAATCTGCTGTTGTTTCCTTCCCAAGCTGTAAGGCGGGGGTTGTTGGGGGGAGCGGAGGAGTGGAGTTTAGCACGAGGGAAAGGAGAGAGGGAATGTGGTTGGAAAAGTGAGGAGAGAGAAGAAAGAAAAACTTCACCCAGTAAGCATTTTCCATACTTAATAATTTGATTTTGAAGGCTAGTCATATCAAAGAGCAAAATATTCAATATTGTTAATTCAGTTTTGCAAAATATATTCTTAATTTAAAAATGATTTTGCTCCGGGTGGTAGTGCAGTAATAAAGCAGTTATTGACCAGATCTTATTGATTGTAGAGTCTGCGGGCAAAGAGCACTGACCTCACTCACACTCTTATTGCTTCCTCCCTCCCTGGCCTTCTTCATCTATGCTCGCTCAATAATATATTATTAATATATATTTTTAGCAAAAACTGTATGTTACAAGGTTAAGGACTTCTTAGTGATTTTTTTCAAGCTACTCTCTGCCTTTGGGGTGTTAGGAGAAGAATAAACTCAGTAACCAAGTGTCTGGATATAAATGTCTTTTCGTGGAAATACTTTACCCACCACTGGGAAGCATGTTGTCACCAACCACTTCTTCTGTCACATAGGGCAGAAAGAAAAGACTACCTAAGCCAAAAAGGGTTGCAGCTTGGGCAATGGTGTAAGTATAGAGAAGAAAACACACATGGCTCTAAAGACCAAATTCAGGACATGTCTGTGTCTCTTCCAGGAAAGGAACTCTGAGCCCCAAAGGAGAGAAATCTGTAGTCATAACAAACTCAATGACCAGTGGTGTCCAAATCCTTCCACTCCTTCTGGAATCTCTTTCATGAGGCTTTCCCCAGCAGCTTCCTGACCATCTTCTTTATGTCACAGTCATGTATGTCATGCAGCAATTGCTTACCTTCAGCATTTGCACATAAACTATCTTGCACGTCTGCCTAGGGTTTTTCCCAGGTTGGCCATATTTCCCTAATAAACATATAAGTACTTTGAAGGCAAATACTATGCCACATGCTCCTTCAATATCCCTTCTGGACCTGTCATGTGCTAGGTTCACAGAAAGCATCTGGTAAATAATTATCAAATTGGAGTGTAAAGGATGTGCACCTCTGTACTGAACTTCCTTTCAAAGAAAGCAAGAAAACAGAGCAGCATAGTACAGTTTCCTTCTGTCCTTCACCCTGGAAACCCCACGAAGCATGTGTTTTACTTGTCTCCACCTGTGCACCAGGTGAGGGAAAGAAGAGTGGGGACTGTTAAGTCAGATGAATGTGGTAGAGACCGATCTCACCCTGTTGCATTATGAAGTAGAGTGTTTGGGTGGGCAGTTTGCTCTCACGTCATGTATGAAGAAAGAGGAAAACACAGTGATCACACCTCCCAAATGCTGAATTCAGAGAGGCTAGCAAATCCCCAAGTGCACAGAGAGATTAGAATTGAAAGTGAATGGACATGATCGTCATCTGCTACTTCTGACTGTACGACTCCACCCACATCTCCTTGCATTGCACTCATAAATGTGGTACTTCCTCAGATGACAGAACAGACAGGTTTAAAAAAAAAAAAAAAAAACCTGAATTTCTCTCATACCATTCACACTGTCTATGCCCACGCTTGGGTTCCTGCTTCTACAAAGAAGTCAGACCATGAAATCCAATATTCATAAAGAGTGGGAAAGATGGGACAGGATCCAAATCTCTTATTTGCTGGTGGTTTCACAGCCTGCTGAGAAGGAATGAAGAAGACACCAGTGATGCAGTGATGAGACATCGTGACCTAACAAAAACAATCCAGATGAACAAGGAGGAATTCTGGGCTTTCCCTACTTAGCTGTGTGGTAACTGGCAAGCCACTCATCTTGCCATTTGAGGTCCCAGCAGGCATCAGCTGCTTACTCAAAGAGTTTAATAGAGAAGAATGCAGGAAAGAACTTTTTATAGATATGTGGGGAGAATTCAGGGAACCAGTAAGAAATGGCAAAGGGGCTAGCATCCACACGAAGTCTTTAACAGCCGTAGATCTGAATGGGGCAAGATGATTCAAAAAGGTTGCTGAAAAATAGTGGAAGGTGTAGGTGTGGAAAAGCAGCCGCCAATAGCAATGTGGCCATCTATGGGAACACACATACAGCCACCACCAGACAGGTGGTAATAAAACCTCAACCTCTGCCTCCTAGTGCCGTCTAATCTCACATAGAATCTACAAGGGATGAAGGGGTCCCTTGAGGTCAGCCTACAAGAGCAGAGAGCCAGGCAAAGCAGCAAGGGGAAATGGATCTGGAAGAGCAAACCAATGAATAGCCCCATCTTTGTGCCTCATTTTCTATTTTTTCACACAGCAATAATTATGCAACCCTACCTACTCCATAGGGTTCTCTTAAAGATTGTGTGTAATCATAGCTGTGAATGCGCTTTGTTAAAGTTTCCAGCCTGGCACAGACGCTGCGTTGGAGAAGACCTGCTCCCTCTGCTCTCTGTGGAGTCCTCCACCCACGCCCACGCCCAGGCTACCCCACCCCCAACCAGAGCCCGAATGATGTGAACAGAGCAGAACAGGGCTCTGCAGGTGGCAGGGAGGGGGGAGCTGCACAAGCAAGGAAATAATAGAGACTGGATTGTTTATGCTTGTGAGAAAGGGCGCATGAATATGGATAAAACCCTGTGCACATTTTGCTAATTACCCAGCATCAGTGTTAAAGGAGAAAAGAGCCCACTGCAGATTTTCAAGCCAATTCCATCCCTTCAAGCCCACCCCCACCTTTGCACACACGCACACACACACGCACACACACACACACATCACTGCTGCCACCACCACCACTGCCACCACCACCATTTTCTCTCCTCTCACATAAGTAACTGACAATGTTCCCCTGAATATAAACCACATGGACCCACTAAAGCTACATGCAAATTGACAGAAGATTCCAATCCTGCATCATGCCAGAGAGCTCAAGGAAGAAAGTCCTGTCCTGCGGTCTCAGTTGGCAGGAGCCTCTGTCCTACAATTTCCTGACCCGGTCAAAGCAACCTTATAACCTCACGGGCAAAGACATGAGATGAATCAAGAGGGTAAAGCAGTGGAGAGACAAAGAATCACACAGAAGTGGAGGCCATTTCTACAGAGAGCCGAAATCATGGAACAAAAGAAAAAAACATCCTCAGTCTTTGGTTCCAGTCTAAATTGAGGCCTCTTTCCTTTTGCTGCCCACCAGAACTTGATTGATCAAACTCTGGCAAGATGTTTGGAGTTGTGCAAACCCAGCTCTGAGCAAAGTTAAGATGGGAGTTCTATCCTTTGTTTCCTGGAAGCTCCTGGACTCCTCCAGACATCCCCCAGGTAGATGTCAGCTGATTCATCTAAACATCAGCAGAGATTGGGGCAGTTGGGAAAAGGGCTCAGGGGAAGGGCCTATTCAGGATACAGATGGAGGGAGGAGCTCAAGCCAGCTGGCTTTGGTCCTGACGTCCATCACCAAAGGCTGCCAGGGGACACACTGCACCTTCATCTCAAGATCATTGAAGCTAAGAGGTGGTCAGTGATCACCTGTCCTGAGCTACATGCTTTAGGGCAGTCACAAAGATACATTCTTTTTATATTAACCCCTATATTTGTTCTCTGCAAAAAATAAAAATAAAAAGGCAGTCAGATGCACTAGAAAGGCACCGTCCTGGGAATCTGGAAACCAAGGTTCTTATACTGGCTTCATCCCATGTAGCTGTGTGACTATGACTAAGCCATTTAGCTCTTCTGGGCCTCAGTCCTACAGTTCTCTTCATCTGTTAGATTTTAAAAGCTTGGCCTAAAGGACTCTTACTGTTCTAAACTTCAAAAACTCTATAAATAACAATGCCAGTAGCTAACACAGATTAAGTTTCTCCTATGTGCCAGATATTATTTTACATACCTTCACTCAATATTTCTCAACAACTGAATGAGTTATGTTATCTTCATTTAATAGATAAGAAAACCAAGTCCCAGAGAAGTGAAGTCATTTTCCTGAGTTGGTAAGTGAAGTGGTAGGGTGAGAATTTGAACCCTACAACAGCATATTGATTGTATAGCGTTTCTATTAAAAGCACAGACATTTTTCCAATTTTTTTATAGTGGTAAAATCATATAACATAAAATTTACTATCTTAACCATTTGTATGTGTACAATTCAGTGACATTAATTACATTCATATTGTTGTACGACTATCACCACTATCTGTTAAACAATAACTCCCCATTTTCCTTTTCCCCAGCCCCTAGCAACCACCACACTACTTTCTGTCTCTATAATTTTGACTACTCTAGCTATCTCTTAGAAGTAGAATCATACAGTATGTGTCTTTTTGTCACTGACTTATTTCACTTAGCATAATGTCCTAAAGTTTCACTTCTGTTGTAGTATTGATCAAAGTATCCTCCCTTTTTAAGGCTGAATAATATTTCATTGTACGTATAAACCACATTTTGCTTATCCATTCATCTGTCCATGGACACTTGCATTGCTGCCACATTTGGCTATCATAAATAATGCTGCTATAAACACGGTTGTGCAAATATCTCTTAGAGACCCTGCTTTCAATTCTTTTGGATATATACTTGGAAGTGGAATTGCTGGATCATATGGTAAATCTATTTTTAATTTTTTGCAGAACCATACTATTCTCCACAGCATCTGTACCATTTTACATTCCCACCAATGGTGCACAAGTGTTCTCATTTCTTCACATCTTCATGAACACTTTTTGTTTTCTCTGTGTGTGTTTGATAGTCGCCATCCTAGTGAGTATAAGGTATCACATTGTGTTTTGACTTGCATTTCCCTAATGATTAGTGATGCTGAGCATCTTTTCATGTGTTTAATCAGCCATTCACACGCCTTCTTTAGAGAAATATCTATTCAAGTCCTTTGCCCAGTTTTGAATTGGATTGTTTGGGTTTTTGATGTTGAGTTTTAGAAGTTGTCTACATAGCGTGGTATTAGTACCTATCAGATACATGATTTGCAAATATTTTCTCCTATTTTGTGGGTTTGCCACTTTACTGCATTGATAGTGGTTTTTTTCATACCAGAGCCGATATCTGATGATAGTGTCTTTTGATGCACAATGTTATATAATGAAGTTCAATTTGTCTATTTTTTCTTTTGTTGCCTGTGCCTCTGGTGTCATATCCAATAAGCAAAATTCACTGTCATGGGGATTTTGCTCTATGTCTTCTGCTAAGGGTTCTGTAGTTTTAGGTCTTACATTTGGGTCATGGATCGATTTTGAGTTAATGATTGTGTATGGTGTTAGATAAGAGTCCAACTTTATTCTTTTGCATGTAGATATCCAGTTTTCCCTGCACCATTTGTTGAAAAGACTGTCTTTTCCCCCACTGAAGGTCTTGATGCTTGTCAAAATCATTTGATCACATATATATATAAGGGTTTATTTATGGACCCCATACTCTATTCCTTTTGTTTATCTGGCTGTCTTTATGCCAGTACCACACTGTTTTGATTAGCTTTATGGAAAGTTTTGAAATCCAGAAGTGTGAATCCTCTAGCTTTGTTCTTTTTCGGGATTATTTTGACTCTTTGGGGTCCCTTAAAATTCTATGTGAATTATGAATTTTAGAATGAGTTTTTCTATTTCTGCAAAAAAAAAATCATTGGAATTTTTATAGGGATTGCATTAAATCTGTAGATCACTTTGAGTAGTATTGACATCTTAACAATATTAAGTCTTCCAATCCATAAATGTGGGGTGTCTTTCCATTTATTTATGTCTTCTTTAATTTGAAAAGTGTGGGCTGTTCATCAATATGCTTTTCTATCTAGACTCAAGATTCCTTAGTCTAGTGTTTCTTCTACTACACTAAATAGCTCCTTGTCACTTTTCTGGAGGTATTCATTCATCTCCAGCTCAGTCTCAGAAAAAATCAAGAAAGGGCATTGCACCATGATCCAAAACTTCTGAACAAGTTCTGATGGTTATTCCATCTTTAGTGGGCTGATATGGGCAAAATAGAACTTCTAGGTGAAACCTGGTCTCCAGCTCTGGTATACACATTCTACACAGTAAATACTCAGTAAATGTTGCACATACATTGTACCCTGCAGATACTCAACAGATGCTTAGCACAATACCTAGCATACATTAAGTACTTGATAGAATCCTGGTACAGAGATTAGGAAACATGGCAGAGACTATCAGTTGGAATGGATGAGAAAGTTATTAAATGACATCAAAAATAAGATTAGATAATAAAGTGTATGAAGGCATTGTATTATTAACACTGGTAACTTCAAGCCATAGGATAACTCCTCCACCCCTGTTCCACCACTGACCCTATCCAGAGCTACCCATCTAAACCCACACTGCCTCCATGTGCCAAAAGAGAAAATTATCTCCTAAAACCAAAGCCTCCCTGGGCCCAGACATACTGCTATATTTCTGCCTTGGACTTTATATCTAACTTTTCAGCAGGGGAGGCTAGAGCTGATTGGATTATAGGAATACAAATGGATTAATTTGGGGTGGATTAGATACATTACAAAACATAAGTTTGACTTGCATTAACATAAAAATGTCATAAAAATGTAGATGCTGAGGCAGAGCTTATTTGTGATGCTGCTAATGCATTGTTACTCCAGCAAAAGATGTACACAATATTTACGCTGTATCTGACCACATAAAACATGCCATATACATATGCAATTTTTCATTATGTCGAGGGAATAGAGCCAGAGGGCCCTTTAGAATTCCAATTCTTGGGCTTCTGATTTTTCTTTCTTTTTTAAATTTTTTTCTTTATTTTCAAGAAACAAATACAGTTTTACCATCATTACTGTATTTTGAACAGTTAATATTTCATATCGTGACATCTCTACTCAGAGGTAACAGGTTTAGTTGATTACTATTTGTTTATAGAGCTGGAGAAACCTGCAATCACAGGGAACATAGAAGGATTGCAATTAGATCCATTGGCTGAGAGCTGCACCTCGCTGACCCACGGTTAAGTGGTTAGTGCTATCAGAGAGAAAATGCCTACTGGCAGCTGGCACATCTGCACATAATAATACGGGCAAAACTGACACGGCCACTAAAGGCTGCTGCTCTCCTCTTTACCCACAAGCTGAAAACAGATCATGCTTTTTAATAGTGCATCAACACATTTCTTCTGAATTAGCATAATCGTGTGAGTTATGGGAGGAAACGGGTACATCCTGGCTAAGCTGCTGTGAATTCTTCAATGTATTCAAATAACTTTTTATTTGAATATGGGGGGATATTCAAATTATGAGGTCCCCTCCCATAAACCTGATTCTATACCTAGCTCATATTTTATTAAAAAGAGAAAGGAGAGGGAGACAGCAATAGGAGAAAGAGAGTTAATCTAAGTGTTTTTAACAAAACAAGTAATGCCCCATATGTAGCCAATGTGGATACACATCACCTGAGGTAGAGGAAGGGGAGTGGTTACCATAAATGCACAAACAGGATTCTATCAGAATTGCAATGCCGATGGCAATGTTGGTGATAACTGATTTTAAATAAGACCTCATTGTGTGCCTGGTACTGCATGAAGACTTTACAGGAGCTATCAACTCTCTGGCCAACACTTTTATAGCCAAGTATCCCAGCTCATCTCTCTCCACCCATCATTTTTGTAGTTTCCAAGATGAACAGGATTGGGCAACTCAGCTGAAGATGCTCTAGCAGGTTTGGAAGGATGACCTCTAGACAGCAGGCCAAGAACATTTCCATGCTGCTCTGAAACAAGAAAGGGTGTCCAGGGTACTGGTGGCCTCTTACCCCCCACCGGGGGCACACAGAAGCCATAGGTGATCTCTGGAATGTTATCAAACCAGCTGCCTTCTGAGTCTGGCCCTCTTGTGTCCCAAGAATATCACTATCCTATTGTAAAGGCAAGAGTTAAACTTTAATCCTTTGGAATGGTGATTCTAGTCCTTCGGTCTCCACCACATGGAGTGTCAATTGTGACTGGGCCCAACTGGCCAAAGCATCATGTTTATTCACTCATAGGGATTCACTTAGCCATTCATTCTTTTATTTAAGATTTTGCACTGTAAGTCTTTAACAAAAAGAGAAGATTGTTGAAAAAACTGAAAACAAGAAATAAAAGAAGAGCCACAACAAAAAAAGGTTTTGCGATAGACTAAGATGCTGACAAAACAGACTTTAAACAGTACTTTGAAAATTATTCTGTTGTGCATTCCAGATTCTGGGAAAATAATTAACAATGAAATAAATACATACTCAGCACCAGGTAAAATTCAAACCAAATTTTCGAGGCTCCTTATAAGTTAAGTTCACTTATATTACCAGTATGCTAGGAATCCCAGTTTGCACACAGGTAGAAATATCCTACAACAGGAAAGCTAGATTCCAAGGAAAATAAGTTATTTTCCAAGAAATTTTCAAGTTATTTTTCATGCTGGAGCAAACTGGTACCTAGACTTCCCAGAAGAGCCCAATAACAACCCAGCAAGACATCCACAAGAGCATCAGCTAGTAGGTAGCTGAGCTGGGACTAGAATCATAGTTTGCCAAACATATAAGTATGCATTCTTGACATGTGTTAGGTGTAATAGACATAAAAATTGAAGGCATATGGTCACTGCCTTCAATTTTTATAAAGTATAATTCTGTACAAAAATACTTAAATCATTAAATGAGCCAAGATTTGAAAACAACTTCACTTTCAGACCTCTTCTAATCCACAACCTGAGTCATAAAGCAAGTCTTAGCAAATTTCGAAGAATTTCAATGGTCACAGCCTCTAAGCACAATGCAATTAAATTAATTTTTTTAAAAAAAACAAAAATGGAAAACTCTTATATAGCCCTGACATATAACCAATTGAAAGTCTGGAATGACAATAAAAAGATGATGAAGTAGAGACAGTATGTAAAAATAAGAATGATAACGGAAACAAAAACTTACCAACGCTAATAAATCAGATTCAAAATGTAGAATACATCCTGAGCTCAAAAAAATAAAAAGAAATACACGCCTAGATACATGATTGTGATAATATTGTATACCAAAGACAAGAAGTAGATTTTAAAAGCAGCCAGAGGAAGCAATAACATTATTTCAGAGGAATGACAACTAGACTAACAGCTGAGCGCCTGGCAGTAGCAGTAGCATCCTGAAGCAGTGGGGTAAGTATCTTCAAATTGTTGATGAAAATATCTGTCATGTTTATCTAGAATTGAATGCCCTGTTAAAATATCTTTCTAATGTCAGGAAAGAATTTTCAAACAAACACAAGCCAAGAATTGCTACCAATAAATGTCTACCAAAGGAGATCCTACAAGATATGTTTCAAGCTAAAGAAAAATAATCTTAGATTATTAGATTAAAGGTTTGTGATGCAAGAAGGAATGTTTTCTGATGGCAATGCAACATGTCAATTTGACTGGGATAAACTACATTTTGCAGATTCTGTAGAATTCCCTTTCTTGTATGTTCCCAGGTAGGGTGGGTAACAAGGAATGTCTCAGGAAATTTTGGAGGACAGCACAGTCCCCTTGTAATTGAAACACACTGTTGCTGATCTGCTGACTCACTTCACTGGTGTGAAGCAGCTTGGGGCCTGCAACTGCCCTACTTTCCCTTGGATTCTCCTTCAGCTTCTCTGAATGGTGGACCAGACGTGTATGTTTAGCTTCATGACAAAGGGCATCATGTTCTGCAGAACACTCATGCTGCCAAGGTCAGAGGCACCAAGAACTGACACAAGTTTCAGTCCAACTTCACAAGTTTCCAGCTTGTACTTGTGGGGCCGAGCTTGCTCTTCATCTCCCTCACTTTGCATTCATCTTTCCTTTCTGACCACTTGGGGACTTCAAGCTCCAACAACAAACATGAAGACAACAGGCTTACAGAGCCTACCTAATAAGGTCCTACAATTGATTAAAGCCAATTCCCTATGACAAATCCTTTATACAACATATATGTGTACAATATATATAATTATACATTGCCTGGTGAAAATCACATATCATGCTGACTTTGAATTTGTGGGTATTAAGTTAAAGTGTATAATATAACTCTATGTCCTATTTACATTATTTCCTTCTTTCTGTTTCCTTTGGAATCATTCTAATATTTGTATACATTGTTAAGTTGGATGCTTAAATTGTTCATTTTATTACAAATGTTTAAAACTAAATATTACAAATGTTAACAACTAAATATTACAAATGTTTACAACTAAATATTTTAAACACTAAATATTTAATGATGCTTTAGCATCATTCCATAGAGTAGTAAATATGTGGATAAATCTAAACAAATATTATTTAAGATGTAACACTAATAATTATGTCTTCTACAGTTTTAACAATCAGATGGGACTTAAACACATGAAAAAAATAACATTAGTTGGGAAAGTATTATAACAATACTTAAGTGTTAAAACTTAAGACGTAAGTTTATATATTATTCAGAAAGAGGATAAGGATTTTGATTAATTTTAGACTTTAGTAAATCAACTATTTGTGTTAAAATTTCTAATTAGAATGGGAATAGAGTTTACAATTGTTAAAGTACAAAGAGAACAAGAAAGAAAAAAGAATCAGCCCCAAAGTAGACCACAGAGGAAAGAAAGAAACAGACAGGTAGAAAAAATAGAAAACAAGCCAGGCACAGTGGCTCATGCCTGTAAGCCCAGGACTTTGGTAGGCCGAGGTGGGAGGATCACTTGAGCTCAGGAGTTCGAGAGCAGCCTGAGCAACATTGCTTGACCTCATGCTGGGCATGGTAGTGCATGCTTTTAGTCCCAGCTACTCAAGAGGCTGAAGTGAAAGGATCACTTGAGCCCAAGAGATCGAGGCTGCAGTGACCTATGATCATGGCACTGTGCTCCAGCCTGGGCAACAGAGCAAGACCCTGTCTCAAAAAAAAAGAAAGAAAAAGAAAAGAAAAGAAAAAATGGAAAGTGTAAAACAGCGTGGTAGAAGAGAGTCAAAATTTATCAGAAACTGAATATAAGGCAGAATAGGGGCCTGTGGACCTGAAAAATAAATAAACTTGAACGGCTACTTCACTAAATCTATAGATGGTACCAGAATTGGTATCATGACAAGTCAGGGCCAAATAAGAGCTTCAGATGAGAAAAACACAAAGAGCCTCGGAGAAACAACCCATAGTCTGATAGTAGAATGCAGAAGGCTATCAAAGAGAAGCACAGTCATGAAACCATATTCCTAGAGAGTAAAAAAAGACCAAAAAAAAAGGAACTTCTGGAGAATGTCCTAGTTTCCAGGAATCACAGCTTCTCTTCCTGCAGCCAACTTCTATAAGACACAGGACACATCAGAATGTACAGCACCTTTCTGAGAATTAGAAAAAAGGTATGCACTCTTAGCAAACCAATTGGAACAAGGCAGCTCAACTAGGAAAAAAAAAAAATCATAAGTAAAGTCAAAAGACAAACAAACAATTGGGAAAAAATATTTAAAGAATGCTAAGAACCCCACACTTGCACAGGCACATATGTGGGTGGATAATTGTGTTTATGTGTAAATTAAGAAAAATGTAAAAAAAGATATAAATATATTTAAAGAACTTCTAAAAGTTGATTTAAAAAGCAAAAATCATAGAAAAAATTAGCAAAATATATGAACAAACAATTCCTCGGAATATATAAAAATAGCTCTGAAACATGAAACATTCAACTTCATTCCAAGTAAGATAAATGCAAATAAAGATACAATGAAATATCGTTTCTCACTCATCAGGTTGACAGAAAATCAAAATCCTAACAACTCACTCTATGGCAATGTTACCAGGATTCACTATCATACATTGCTGGTGGAAACTCAAAGTTGTATAGCCTGTATGAAAGGTAACTTGGCAATTTCTAACAAAAATTGCATGTACATTTTACCCTTCAACCCAGCAATTCCACTTCTAGTTATTTACCCTGTAGTTACACCTCTGACAATACAAAAATACATACACATCAACTTAATGCAGCAGTGTTAGTAAATGCAAAATACTGAAAACCATCTACATGCCCAAACATAGGAGATGAGTTAGACTGTGGCATGTACACATAATGAAGCAACTATTTAAAAACAAGCACACAAAACAGGAAGATCTTTATGAAGAAATACGGAACAATTTTTTGTGTGTGTTGTTAAGTGAAAGAGTAACGTACAAAAAGGTGTTCTGTATGCTATGTTTTATACACGAAGGAGGACAGTCAAGCATACACAAATATGTTTTTGTTGGGTTTTTTTTTCTTCAAAACAAAAACACAGAAAAGATAAAACAGGAAACAATAAAATTGGTAACCTACACAGGTAAGGCTGCTGCAAAAGTCATTGTGGTTTTTGCCATTACTTTTAATGGCAAAGACTGCAAGGACTTTTGCACCAACGTAATAAAAGTTTGGGTTAAAGGAATAAGAGCAGATGAAATTTCTCTCAGTGTGCTTTTGTATATAATTTTGATTTTTAGACATGTGCTAATGTTTTAATATTCAAAAGATAAAATTAAATGTAATTAATTGAATTTTTAATCTTTAAAAGATAAAATTAAAAGTAAAATATTAAAATTGAATGAAAACAGAAAAAATAAATCTATTTTTAAAATTAATAATATAAATATACCGAATGATATTTTAACAAAGGACTAATGCAAGTGACACAGCACAAGCAGGCAAGCTCTAAAATTGGGGCTTAGTCCGGGAGGGTTCTTGGCTTTGCCCAGGAAGGAATTCAAGGGTGAGACAGTGGAGTTAGACAGCAATCTTTTATTGAACTGGAGCTGCTCCTGTGGAGCAGGGGTGACTCATACACAGTGCACCCAGAGCCACATCTGTGGGCTATTGCAAACTATATTTATATCCACTTATATTCCACTTTTTTCATTATTATTTTTCTTTTTTTTTTAGATATATGTATTAGTTCATTTTCATGCTGCTGATAAAGACATACCCAAACTGGGAACAAAAAAAGGTTTAATTGGACTTGCAGTTCCACATGGCCGGGGAGATCTCAGAATCATGGCAGGAGGCAAAGGCTCTTCTTTTATGGCTGTGGCAAGAGAAAATGAGGAAGAAGCAAAAACAGAAACCCCAGATAAACCCATCATATCTCGTGAGACTTATTCACTATCATGAGAAGAACACAGGAAAGACCAGCCCCCATGATTAAGCTACCTCCCCCAGGTCCCTCCCACAACACATGGGAATTCTGGGAGATACAATTCAAGTTGAGATTTTGGTGAGGACACAGCCAAACCATATCAATATACAATCATTTTGTTTTTTATTTTTTTAACTTTTATTTTAGGTTTGGGGGAAGATGTGAAGGTTTGTTACATAGGTAAACTCATGTCATAGAGGTTTATCATACAGATTATTTCATTGCCCAGGAAATAAGCCCAGTACCCAATAGTTATCTTTTCTGCTGCTCTGCCTCCAACCACCATCCCCCATCAAGTAGACCCCAATGTCTGCTATTTCCTTTTTTGTCTTCATAAGTTCTCATCATTTAGCCCCCACTGAGAGCATGTAGTATTTGGTTTTCTGTTCCTGTGTTAGTTTGCTGAGGAGAATAGCCTCCAGCTCCATTCATGTTCCCACAAAAGACATTATCTCATTCTTTTTTATGGCTGCATTGTATTCCATGGTGTATATGTACCACATTTTCTTTATCCAATCTGTCACTGATGGGCATTTAGGTTGATTCCACATCTTTGCTATTGTAAATATTGCTGTAATGAACATTTGCATGCATGTGTGTTTATGGGAGAATGATTTATATTCCTCTGGGTATATACCCAGTAACAGGATTGCTGGGTCGAATGGTAGTTCTGCTTTTAGCTCTTTTAGTAATCACCATACTGCTTTCCACAATGGCTGAACTAATCTACACTCCCACCAAAAGTGAAAAAACATTCCCTTTTCTCCACAACCTTGTCAGCATGTTATTTTTTGACTTTTTGATAATACCCTTCTGACTAGTATGAGACGGTATCTTATTGCGGTTTTGATTTGCATTTCTCTAATGATCAGTGACACTGAGCTTTTTTTCATATGCTCGTTAGCTGCATGCATGTCTTCTTTTGAAAAGTGCCTATTCTTATCCTTTGACTGCTTTTTAATGGGGTTGCTTTTCTCTTGAAAATTTGTTTAAGTTCCTTATGGATGCTGGATATTAGACAGTTGTCAGAGGCATAGTTTGCAAAAATTTTATCCCATTCTGTAGGTTTTCTGTTTACTCTGTTGATAGTTTCTTTTGCTGTGCAGAAGCTCTTAAGTTTAATTAGATCCGACTTACCAAATTTTATTTTGTTGCAATTGTTTTTGGTGTCTTTGTCATGAAATCTGCCTGTTCCTATCCAGGATGGTATTGCCTAGGTTGCCTTCTAGGGTTTTTATAGTTTTCGGTTTTGCATTTAAGTCTTTAATCCATCTTGAGTTGATTTTTGTATATTACACCTTCTTTCAATTACACACAAATTAAGAGATAAGTTACTGCAAATTGAGGTGTGGGCTATTCAGAACTTTCTAGGAAAGAGATGGTAACTTCTGAGTCATTGCCATGGAAAGGGGCAGTAACTTCTGGGTTGTTGCCAAGGCATTTGTATAGTGTCGTGGTGCTGGTGGGAGTGTCTTATGCTAATCAGTAATGAGGGATACTAGGAATAACTTTTGTCACCATCTGCTGGTTCCTGACAGTTTCTTTACTTATTCCATCAGAACAGGGCAATAAATCCTGTGGTCTCCTCCCTCACAAGTAAGTTTTGAACACAGTACTTTGACGTAGACCTTAAATCTAGGGAAAAATAAAACTACAAACAAATCTTGGACTCCTCTTAACTTTGTTTTTATAGCAGGATGTGCATAGCAATTTTGAAAGTATTATATGTGTATTATAGGATTGAGCAAATGAGTAAACATGTTGATGTTTTGGGGATCTGAAGTTCTCAATGTGGAAAAGCCACAAATATAGAATAAGAATAAGAAAAAATACAACTCTGTGGGGGAATATTAATTAAAGGTATGGGTATAAACTTCTTTCATAGTCTAGCTTCATCTGCTAAAAAGACCTAGAAGTAATTGCATGCCAATAACAGTGAGCACAGATAGCATTTGGATTTTGGTTTCTAAATTCCATTCTCCTCGGAAACGAACCAGGGGTCTCCCTGGAGAAATAGACTATAGCGTGGCTGGGACAGAGATAATACAAGATAAGCCTAGAACATCCTCTTACTCCAGAAAGTAAGGAAGTCCTTCAAAAAATGAGGGAAACATGTCAAAAAAACATAGAAGCAGCTTGAAAAATCTCCCCATGGGTCACTGATCATTTGAGCATCAAAATAAATAACAGATTATAATCCACTGTAAAAAGTAAAAATTCATGAGTCCATATTGATTATAAATAGAAGAATATACATATAAAAGAAAAGGGACGGCTTTTTCTTACAATAGAATGCTGACTGATCAATTTGAAGGACATGGTAGAGATGAAAAGTCACCATATTAAACCATCAATGAGCAGGAATTATAAATGGCTGTTAAATTTTGGGTTCAAAATTTGATGAGTCATAAACTGTGATCTTAAAGTGTGTCCCCACAGACTGTTTAATCATTACAAGGCTTTTTAAAAAAAAAAACTCACTACACAGTGGAGAAACCAGACAATATTTTGATCCGGTTATCAAAATTAACCTCAACAATAAGGATCAGACAGATCATGTGTCTCTACTTGAGTTACTCTGAGAAGCACACAATATCACACATATAGAATTCTGGCCAAGAATTCTGCATAACCTTTATCTCCTCATGAGAAATTATCAGATAAACCCGAACTGAAGAATGTTCTATAAAATAACTGGTCTGTGTTTTACAAAAATATCAGTATAATGAAAGACAAAGAAAGGTTAAAGAAATACTGCATTCACAACTAAAAGAGAAAAAACACACAACTAAATACAATACATAAGGCTGGAATGGGTCTTGTACTTAAGGAAAAAATAATATTATATTATAAAGAATGTTATTGGTATAATTGACAAAATTAAAATAAGGACTATCAAGTAGATAAAAGCATTATGTCATTGTTAGGTTTCCTATTATTTGATAACTATATTCTCGTTACATAAGAAAATATCCTTGCCTTTAGGAAATACACACTGAAGTATTAAGGCACAAAGAATATGACACCTTCTTTCAAATGATTCAGAAAACAATACAATAGACAGATAAAACAAATGTGCCAAAACATTAAAAATTGTTGAATCTTGGTAAAAGGTGTATAAGTGTTCTCTGCATTATTCTTGCAACTTTTCTCTAAGATTGAAATTATTTCAAAATAAGATTTTTTTTTAAATAACATATGAAAGTGATGAAAGAGAAAAGAAAATGGTGCCCTCTACAGCCCCATGTCAGAGTTAGCACTACTGAATTTCAGCACTACATTCCCCTTCGGGCACCTTGCACAATCCACAGGAGTAGAAGAAAAGGGGTGGGTTAGCATCTTTAAAGATCCCTATACTCAAATGATTGCTGCCCCTATAATTACAAGGGGAGGAGGACTCCACTTACCACAGACAATCAAAAATTTCCCATATCCAAATCCAAGAGTTCAGAATGTGTGAGTCTTTCAGATTGTCACTCTGAACATATCTGATCAGTCCATGTTAAGAGTCTGAACTCAAACACAACCATATTGACAACTGCTCTCTTGGTCCCTTAGAAACCTCATAGACAAGGTAGAGAAAATCCAATAATAGACCACAGTAGTAAACTTCTCTATCCAACTGAGACCTTTTCTTGAGATTTCTTCCCAGGTCCCTAGTCTTGGGCAATGTACAAGTTAATTAAAACAATAAGCATTTGGAAGGAAGAAATCTTGGAGTAGAATCTAGACCCAGCAAAACTGGAAATAAGCCTGGTCTACTCTATTTCAATAAGAACATGTCACTACAAATCTTACTGGATCAAAGATAGCTAACCTACCTCCTAAGAATAGATAAAAGACAAGCAAGTCTTGAGTCAAAACTCTCTTGGGTGAAGCCAAAGTATGCTTTGTTTAAATATTATTTTAATTATTTTGAGGTTACAAAGGAGTTAATACTTGTGTAACTAGATAAAGAAACTTCATTGAACAGTTTTGTAATCTACCTGCATGATAATTGGATGTTTTGCAAAGCCTAGAACCCAACAAGTGAATCCAAATGAGAAGGACATTATAGTGGTCTTTCTTGAAAAGTTGAGCTATTTAGGGAGCTCTGTCAAAACTACAGGGATAGTTTTAGGGGAAATTTTTAATTGGATGGAGGAAAATGTAAGTCCACGGAGTCTTTAATAGAGCTAAAACCTCCTTGGAATCCCTCTCCCACCCACTCTAGCTTGTCACCTATGGGGGACGAAAGCCTCAACAGAATAAAGGAACGAATAGACACTAACAGTGATTTTGATGAAAAACTAATTAGGAATATAACAAGGAGGTTGTTAATTCCTGCCAGAATTAAAATTACAGACCTTATCATGTTGGAAATATGAATACTAGAAAAGAACAATTCTCAGCTCACACTTTGAATACTGCCACCTGGAAGAGAAAGAATGATGAATTAAAATACCCTGAAGAGAATCAGAGACTTGGGAAAACATGAAGTTTAGTGGTAAAGAGTACATATGTGGATATTCTTAAATAGATGCAAGAATGAGAGGCCGTAATGCCCTGTGTGTGACTCTTACAGAGTCAGAGTGGGTGATGGAGCGCATAGAACCAGAGCTGGAGCTAAGGCAACTGCTGACTCAAGGCAGAGTATCGAGAAGAAATGAAATGTATGTGGACACAGGGAGGGGAACATCACACACCAGGGCCTGTCAGTGGGTGGAGGGCAAGGGAACATTGGGACAAATACCTAATGTATGTGGAGCTTAAAACCTGTATGATAGGTCGATAGGTGCAGCAAACCACCATGGCACATGTATACCTATGTAACAAACCTGCACATTCAGCACATGTATCCCAGAACTTAAAGTAAAATTAAAAAAAAGAAATAAAATGTATATAGAGGTAAATGGGAAGAAGAACTTCAACACTGAAAGGAAAATGAACTGTGTTCTACAGGCCATAAGAAAAGTAGGCTTTTAATTCTGTCTTCGTGTTTTCCCAGAGTTAAACCAAATAGGTTTTAAGATTTTTTCTTTTTTTTTTAACTGTAAGGAAATGTTGCAATTATATGCTAAATGAGACCTATGGTCAACTTTACGTGCTTTATTTCTAAGATGGTAGAAACTTTGGCTGATTTGATTAAATCCTTAGCCCAAGGACAGGAACCATAAGAGAATTCCCATTTTTCAGAGGAGAAGGGTAAATTCTAAGACAAGATTTAATGGCTACTTATTTAGCCACAGAAAGCTAATTCAAAGCCTTTTTGAAAATTGGGCTTCACATTGAGAAATCCTGCATTGGTGCTGGGCTCTACTGGGCAGCCCCTTCTCTATTCTCTGTCCTCACATGCCTCGGAAAAATGTATCTCTATTTTCTAAGATCATTTGTAGTTTTCTCTCCTCCCAAGTCCCCCATCAAGAGCTGGACGATGTTATAATTTTCTGTTACTAAAATTTTTATTTCTTTAAAGTGGTCATAAATGCTGGCTTGATGACAATCCAGAAATACTTCATATACTAAACACAAAAACTCACTATGAAAATTGCTTGGTTTATTTTTGTTTATGTTATTGAGTTCTTGCAAATGACACAGCTGAATGTTTATCCTACCATAGGGAAATGCATTTTGTTATTTGTATTTGTAGATTTTGGTTTTTTTTTTTCCTAGTTTTGCTTTAAAAGATAAGGGCAATAAGGAGGCAACTTAAACATACACCCAGACCCTTCCCTAGCACCCCCTCCCACACACACAAATTTCAAATTTAGGAAAAAGTTACTTAACAACTTTTCAAAAATTTTTTTTCATCAAGGTTTAAATAGCTCAAATTCAGTAATATTGAAACACAATTTGAGATAAACTAGACCTTCACCATTTTTTTCTATGCTGCCCCAAGACCTTTTCCTGGGATGGCTCTAGGAGGCCCATGAGCCTTCACCCCACCCTCGTGAAATAGGTCTCCTTGGATGTGGATGTCAGAGCAGGATGTGGATGTCAGAATGGACAGAGTCAAAGAGGCCCAGTGAGAAGCAAAACAATGAGACCACAAGAGAAGGGCAGCTCTTGTTAATACCATTAGCGTATATAAGGCTTCTGAAATTATAGTGGCAATAGGCAATCTAACCAGATTTCAGGGAGACTGCTGTGAAATGGCAATTAAATCTACATGAATGAGTAAAGCAAATAATGGAGTCATAAGGGACAAGACATATGCATGTACAATCCCTTATTTTGCAATTAGATATAATAAATTAGAGTTTTGGGAGTTGTGCTAATAATTGGAATTACATACTTCTTGGCCACTGTTGGAAGGCATGTCTGCTCCAGACCTCAATTGAACCATTGTTGAGGCCTCACTTTGTCTTCTCCTTGATGGGAAGGGGGAATGTGTGAGCACCTGCATCATCATTTTATCCTTCTCTCTTTTCCATGACTCTGTTGGGTGAGCACGTTGTGTTTTTCTAAAAGATGGCCGTTAGTCTCTAGCCCTCCAAACCTCATGACATTGAATGTTATAAAGAGGTGGCTGCTGGGCTTCCAAAAGTTGGCAAAGCCCACAGAGGAAACAAAAAATCCCAGTTGTATGTTTCTTCCTGGGGAGCAACATGCAATCAACTCATGGCAATCTCTTTTGAACACTTCCTTAGTGACAAAAATGTTTTAGATCATGAAAACATACATTCTTAGAAAGAAAAAAAAGCCTGACTGACCATAGATCCCAAAGAAAAACATCAGCAACAGATGACCTCATGCACCCCTTGGGCAGTTTCCATCCTTATGGTTGCTGAGACTGTAGTCACATGTCATTTTGGTAACATAAATCTAGAGAGGCCATAGACTGAACAGCAACATGTAGATTATAAAGAGTATGGGCTTTGGATGGAACTGGGTTCAAATCCTGGCTCCTCTCCCTGGTGACTGTGGGGTTTATCTCTCTCCAGTGCCGATCTCTAGAAATACGGATAAGAGTGCCTACATCACGAAGTCGTGAGGATTAAATAAAACCATGCATGCAGTAGGCACTCAGTAAACATATTCCCCTTGCATTTAGTGTACAGTGCTTGTCTCCAGGAGGATCCCAAGTTTCCGGCGATGACATTCATACAAATGCTCCACTCAGTACTTGCTCACACACTAAAGAAAGGCATCAGGAAGGTACCTTTGCACAAAATAGAAATTGAGGCCCAAATTGTGGAATTAAAACCCAGATATTGAATCCTTTCCAATCATGGGACCGTGTCGGCTCCCTCAAACGAAGCTTTGTGCCATAAATTTGATGCTGGGAATGAACATGAGATGATACATGGTTTCTTTGTTTGTTTCTTAAAATGTTTTCTAATGCTATATCATATTTAAAATAAAAACTAGGGAATCTCATGTTTAAAGTAGTTATTTTATACAAAATGCTAGAGCAGCACCACATTTTTCTCCTATACAGCAATCTGGTAACTTAACTTAACTTACACCAGATTATCTGTGTAACAATATCAAACAGCGCCCTGTAGTTTTTACAGTGAGTTCAGTGGAGCCATGAGGATCTGCATAGTTAGGGGTGGAGGCTGCTGAGTTGACAGGGATCCGGACCTCCACTTCCAGATCACTAGAGATCACCCCTACTTGAGATCACCAGATAGGGCTAGCCATGGTAGCTCATTGTGTCCTTGGTAAAGTATTTAACCACATGTGGCCTATGTTTCCTCATCTGCAAAGTGAGGAGGATGGACCATGATCTGTAAGGTCGCTCAAAGCCCAGATATCTTCTAGTGAGACAATTAAAAGAGAAACAAACTCAACTTTACCCTTTCCACTCAGTAACACAGATCTAAACTGATAAATTAAGCTACAAAAAGGTAATGCTTTCAAAATTCCAAAGCATTCACATCATAAGTTAAATGATTTTTTACTACTTTTTTTTCCTGATTTACTAAAGAGTTGAAAATACACTGCAACTATGTGTGTCAGGCACTGGACCAGGTGCTTTACCTATAGCGTCTCAGTTAATCTGAGCACCTGGATAGACAGAGGCAGGAACCAACACAAGATGAAGGCTGTAGGTGCCACATACTGGGCTGGATGAGTTACTTGAATTACCTCGCTAGGAGTGTATCAACATCCAGTGTACGCGCTAAGGTGTCAAGTATGAACCAAGCACAGTCACAATTCAAAGGCAGGTCTGACAGTTTCAAAAGCCCATAATCTTTCTTTAACTGCCTGCACCAAGTCCAAAGAGTTCGCCCATAGTGAGAGCTTTGCAGAAACAACATAACATTGAGCAGAAACTTCCTGTCTGCAGGCCTCGATGTTCTCACAATGAAATCCTTTAGGCTAAGCCTCAAAGTTCTCCAAGGACCTTACAGCTCTAAAATTCAATGATTATCTGGTCAGTGCAACAACCACAGAAAGAAAACATACTAAGTATCTGTGAAGCAGGGTTCATCTCTATGTCTAATTGGATTTCATTGCTATCTGAGTTCTTATCTCCTGGTTCATTCCCTTGTCCACACCCCCACCCCACAATAACAGATGATCTCCAGGGATTTGGATACTGCAGAATAATTCAAATTAGTGGAATAGATATTGCATGGTAATATACTTCACCATAAAAAAGGTGAGCAACCAGCTTATGGAAGCTTCCAAATCAAATGACTTATTTCTCTTCTCACAGCTAATCAACAAGGGCTCAAGGGACAGTTATTTGTTGATCTTTGAGTGTAGGGTGATGTCCTATCTGACCCTTTCAATTCAGACATCTACCAAAAGACTTGAGAAGTTATTGTATTTCTGGGACTTTTCTTTGTTTAAAAAACAGTGCAGGAAGATATTCATCGGAATAAAAGAGAAGCATCGACGTTTCCATTGGTAATCTGGTCCGTGTGTTCCCTGCTACTGAGCATTTTCAGAAGGCCTGACTGTCTGGGTTAATTGTTTAATGCTTTTAGTTAGAATTAAACTTTGCACCTGCTCTGACAGTGATAAATTAAATGTGCTCCTTTTCCAATACTGTTGCCCTCTTTAAGTAGAGACCAAGAAGTGTATCTCCCTTCTTCCCCTGCGTTTGAGGAATCTCTGCTACACTGGAGTGTAAACCAGCATAATTTGTCACCAGAGCTAGCGCCAATTAAATTGATTGCGTCGGACTGAACTCTGGGACCCCTAATGCAAGCACTAAGGGAAAAATGGGCTCTTTTCTGCCCATTCCCCCATGTGGCACTTAGGCATAGCTCAACAGTGGAAGGCTTTCAAGGTTCAAAAGGGTTTTATTTTCAAAAGAAATGGGCATTGATCAGCTGCATTTAAAGGCAAAGATAATTCCAGAGCTTGAAGGCTGGATTTGTGTTTAAGGTCTAAATCTCTTTCTTTAACCTTGGGGGGCCAGTATAACATAAAAGCAACAAAGAGATTAAGATTACAAAGGGTTTGCAAGTGTAAATGATGCGGTGGTATTCTCCAAACATAACACAGTCCCCATTCACAAGCCCAGGCACAGGCCAGCATTTGATCTGTTGGTTTTACACCTGTAAAAACAACTTGTGTTTATTTGTCACTCAGCAAACCGTTTTGGGTAAGAGGGGAGAAAAAAGGAAAGTGGAGGAGGAGTGAACTTGCTCATACCACAGAGTTCAAACGCCTTCCCCAAACCAACTGAAAAATAAACATGGTAAAGGTCAGCGTGGCAGACAAAATCAGAAAATCCCCACTCTTTGTCAGTGTAGCACACATCACACAGGAATACGAGAAGTGGGACACTGTTTCAAACCTCAGTTGTTTTCCTCATTATCCCAGCTCCTGATGCTTGGGTCTGTTATGCCACATCCTTCCAAGGGAGGTTGTAAACAAGCTGTAAGCTAATTCCAGCCCCTTCTTGTTCCTTTATTTATAGGCTACCAACTATGCATTCCTCCCTCTTGCCTTTTAGTTCAGTTTCCCACAATCAGTCCTGTAGAATGGCACCATTTGAATAATCTCACATATAAATCAAGTCTACCAAGTTAGCAACTCGGACTTCAAGTTAGTTGATTCTATCACCACACGTGGTGAAACCAACGCAAGTGTGCCAATTCTCTCAAGTTCATATATCATTCTTCATCTATTCTTTCATAACGTGTATCTCCCTCGGCAACATAGATCTTCTCGCATTCACTCTATCCCCTAGTTCTTCTTCTCACAAACTGAAGCCTTCTCAGGGACCTCAAGCCTTCGTTGCTAAACCAGGTGGCAACAATGGAGTCTTCTACTTTAAAGAAAGGAGAAAGGAACTGATGTTCATGGAGGTTTCCAAAGCCAGATTACACATCTGAGAACTCTGAGAAGGTTGGCAGTTTGGCATGAATACAGGTGGTTAAGAATTCAAGGCTCCTTTAAAAGCAAACAAATAAGAGTTCATCATTTATTTAGCAGAGAAGCTATGCACCAATCAGAAGGAAATAGAAAGGGATGATTCAAGTGGCAGTTCCCTATTCTCCCTAGCTTCTTGAGAAGTTCAGCTCTGGTCCCAAACTTGCATACTCTACCCAGAAAACAAAAGACCTATAAGGTAGTGACATCTAGTAATTATTGAATATGATTTTTGACAGTCTGATTCTCTTTCCAATAATTTGGTCATATTTCTCCTAACCCTATTATTGCATAATCTCCTCTGATAATTCTCCGTTTTTATAAAGTCCTATCTTCTTACATTTTCAAGGATGCTTTGCTATGCCAGTGATGTATTAGAGTCTTCTATTAGTTTTCTATATTGTATAATAAATTATGATCAACAGCGTGGTTCAAAACAATACCCATTTGTTATCTCACAGTTCCTGTCCAACAGAAGTCTGAGTACGGGTTAGCTGAGTCCTCTGCTCAGGGCCTCATCAGACTAAAATCAAGCCTTCAACAGGGCTGCAATCTTATCCAAGCCTTGAGGTACTCTTTCAGGCTCACTAGTTTACTGGCAGGATTCACTTACTTCAGTTTCTGGTTTCTTACTGGCTGTTAGATTGGTCTCACTCTCAGCTACCAGAGCCACCCTCCTATTCTTGCTCTGTGGCCTTTTCATAGGCAGTTCACAGTGCTGTTTGCTTCCTGAAAACAACAAGAGAATCTCTCTGACTCCTTTTAAGAGTCTGCCTCTTTAGCTCAAAGCCACCCAGGATAATATCTCTTTTGATTAGCTCAAACTCAACTGATTAGGGACCTTAATTGCATCTGCAAAACATCTTCACCTTTGCCATGTAGCATAACCTAATCATGAGAGTGATGCCTTTTATATTCATATTTCCTGCCTACACTCAGGAGAGGCTTATACATTGCATGTACACCAGGGGTAAAGAATCTTGGGGCCATTTTAGAACTGTGCCTATCACAGGCACCCTTAAAAAGAGATACCCCAGGCTGGCTGTTGACCTAGCTGTTGCTCCAAGCATTGTATTGGAAGGGCTACATACCTGGCACTTCTCTCTAGAAATTCTGCTCTGCTAAGATTTTCATTTGTTTATGAATTCACAAAGCAGCCACTGGCATGGGAGAGTTTTGTGAATGATAAAGGCAGCTAAAAGCCAGACAGAGAAAGAAAAAGAAAGGAAGGAAGGAAGGAAGGGAGGGAGGGAGGGAGGGAAAGTTTTCTCTTTTCTAGTTTACTGTGTTTTTATTGAGTTATAAGAGAAAATATGTGACATGTCTGTTAATGACAAAAAAGAAACGCATCCCTCTGATATGAAGGAATGTTGGTCCTTATTACTGCTACCAGATCATCCTTCCCAAAACACAACTTTCAACCAGTCACTCTCCTATTCAGTGACTGCCAATGGCATCCCATATTATACTACATCAAGCCAAATTGCCACATCAATTTTATTTTTCTCAGCCTGGCACTCAAAAGCCTTCTATAGACTGACCCTACTACTTAACAAACTAGATTTCCCAAAACTGCTCAACACAATTCCTATAAGTTTTTCCTGTTCCACAAGCAAAAATGCTGATTTCTTCTGCCATAGTTAGCCTATGTACATGCTTTACCTACCTTCTTACCTACCAACACCATTCCGCTTAATTCTCTTATTGCATTCCCCCATCTACAGTAGACTAGGAACTCAAGGCAGATTCATTCTCACGTGCTCCAGGAAAATTTTGCAAACCAACTTGAACCTCCTAGCTTTATCCTCCAAGTTACTGATTTTACAGTCCAAATTGAATTTAGCCCTCATTGTGTATCTTTTCTAGTTTTTTGCTCCATATATCTTGTTTCGTAAGATAGTTCTTTGTGTACTCCAGAACAGGTTTTTTGTTTTTGTTTTTCCAACCATCTGAGTAATATTTTCTTTTATTTACTTTTTAGTTGTATAAAGTTATGGGGTATATGTGCAATTTTGTTACATGTATAGATCACATACATCTTTTAATACTAAGATTTGAAATCAATTTAGTAGACTGAACCAGAATTTGTTAATTGAAATAGTTGAGCAGGAAAGGGGAGGGAAGGTCAGTATTTTAGATATAGCAAGGATGTCTGGTTTTGTGAAATTTTTGGTTTTAATATGTATTTGTGTCTATGTATAAACTAAAACATAAATGTGTGATGTGACTGTGTGGTATTGTATAATTACATAAAATGTATTAGTATTTTGTAATATTGAAAGACAGTTTTTAAAGCACTTGAAGGCCTTGAAAAAAAGCAAAACTTCATGGCTGAAGTTCATGCAAAAATCAGGCAGGGTCAGAAAGACACCAAAGGTTTCTACAGGAAATCAGACACCCAGCAGCCCTAAACCAAATAAAGTACAGTGCCTTTGCCATCATGGAGGCAGATCTTGTGTCCATACAATCTACTGATACAAGGAATGATAATTAGTAATATTGACATCATTTTCTCATTTGCGAAGGGCTTTCACATTTTTTATGTCACCAGCACTTCCATAGGGCCAGCAAAGCAGACATTTCTTATGATTCCCATTTTTGAAATGGGAAGCTTGTGACTGGGCACGGTAGCTAATTCCTGTAATCCCAGTGCTTTGGGAGGCCAAGGTGGGAGAATCACTTGAGCCCAGGAGATTGAGGCCAACCTGGACAACATAGTGAGACCTCATCTCTACAAAAAACTTAAAAATTAGCCCAGAGTGGTGGCATGCACCTGTAGTCCTAGCTACTCAGAAGGCTGAGGTGAGGGGATCACTTGAGCCCAGGAGTTTGAGGCTGCACTGAGCTGTGATTGCACCACTGCCCTCTAGCCTGGGTGACAGAGTAAGACCTCAAAAACTTAAAAAAAATAAGAGTTTGAGAGGTTAGGTGGCTTGACCAAGGCCATATAGTAGGTAGGTCAATGTTAGAAAATGAACTCAAATCTTCTGACATGCACCCCAAGTTCTTTCCTCTATGTACTTGGAAAATTATAGACCGATCCATCTAAATCCTTCCCACTGTTTTGTTGTTGTTGTTGTTGTTGTTTTGTTTTTTCAATTATACTTTAAGTTCTAGGGTACATGTGCACAACTTGCAGGTTTGTTACGTACATATACATGTGCTATGTTGGTTTGCTGCACCCATTAACTCGTCATTTACATTACGTATTTCTCCTAATGCTATCCGTCCCCCATCCCCCCACCCCACGACAGGCCCAGCGTGTGATGTTCCCCTTCCTGTGTCCAGTTGTTCTCATTGATCAATTCCTACCTATGAGGGAGAACATGCGGTGTTTGGTTTTCTGTCCTTGCGATAGTTTGGTGAGAATCATGGTTTCCAGCTTCATCCATGTCCCTACAAAGAGCATGAATTCATCCTTTTTTATGGCTGCATAGTATTCTATGGTGTGTATGTGCCACATTTTCTTAATCCAGTCTATCATTGTTGGACATTTGGGTTGGTTCCAAGTCTTTGCTCTTGTGAATAATGCCGCAATAAACATATGTGTGCATGTGTCTTTATAGTAGCATGATTTATAATCCTTTGGGTATATACCCAGTAATGGGATGGCTGGGTCAAATGGTATTTCTAGTTCTAGATCCTTGAGGAATTGCCACACTGTCTTCCACAATGGTTGAACTAGTTTACAGTCCCACCAACAGTGTAAAAGTGTTCCTATTTCTCCACATCCTCTCCAGCACCTGTTGTTTCCTGACTTTTTAATGATCGCCATTCTGACTGGTGTGAGATGGTATCTCATTGTGGTTTTGATTTGCATTTCTCTGATGACCACTGATGATGAGCATTTTTCATGTGTCTTTTGGCTGCATAAATGTCTTCTTTTGAGAAGTGTCTGTTCATATCCTTTGCCCACTTTTTGATGGGGTTATTTGATATTTTCTTGTAAATTCGTTTAAGTTCTTTGTAGATTCTGGTTATTAGCGCGTTGTCAGATGGGTAGATTGCAAAAATTTTCTCCCATTCTGTAGATTGCTTTTTCACCCTGATGGTAGTTTCTTTTGCTGTGCAGAAGCTCTTTAGTTTAATTAGATCCCATTTGTCAGTTTTGGCCTTTGTTGCCATTGCTTTTGGTGTTTTAGTCATGAAGCCCTTGCCCATGCCTATGTCCTGAATGGTATTACCTACGTTTTCTTCTAGGGTTTTTATGGTTTAGGTCTAACATTTAAGACTTTAATCCATCTTGAATTAATTTTTGTATAAGGTGGAAGTAAGGGATCCAGTTTCAGCTTTCTACATATGGCAAGCCAGTTTTCCCAGCACCTTTATTTATTTAAAGGGAATTTAGTAAATAGGGAATCCTTTCCCCATTTCTTGTTTTTGTCAGGTTTGTCAGAGATCAGATGGTTGTAGATGTGTGGTGTTATTTCTGAGGGCTCTGTTCTGTTCCATTGGTCTATCTCTCTGTTTTGGTACCAGTACCATGCTGTTTTGGTTACTGTAGCCTTGCAGTATAGTTTGAAGTCAGGTAGCATGATGCCTCCAGCTTTGTTCCTTTGGCTTAGGATTGTCTTGGCAATGCAGGCTCTTTTTTGGTTCCATATGAACTTTAAAGTAGTTTTTTCCAATTCTGTGAAGAAAGTCATTGGTAGCTTGATGGGGATGGCATTGAATCCATAAATTACCTTGGGCAGTATGGCCATTTTCAAGCTCTTCATTCTTCCTACCCACGAGCATGGAATGTTCTTCCATTTGTTTGTGTCCTCTTTTACTTTGTTGAGCAGTGGTTTGTAGTTCTCCTTGAAGAGGTCCTTCACATCCCTTGTAGGTTGGATTCCTAGGTATTTTATTCTCTTTGAAGCAATTGTGAATGGGAGTTCACTCATGATTTGGCTCTCTGTTTGTCTGTTATTGGTGTATAAGAATGCTTGTGATTTCTGCACATTGATTTTGTATCCTGAGATTTTGCTGAGGTTGCTTATCAGCTTAAGGAGATTTTGGGCTGAGTTGGATTCCTAGGTATTTTATTCTCTTTGAAGCAATTGTGAATGGGAGTTCACTCATGATTTGGCTCACTGTTTGTCTGTTATTGGTGTATAAGAATGCTTGTGATTTTTGCACATTGATTTTTGTCTCCTGAGATTTTGCTGAGGTTGCTTATCAGCTTAAGGAGATTTTGGGCTGAGACGATGGGTTTTCTAAATATACAATCATGTCATCTGCAAACAGGGACAATTTGACATCCTCTTTTCCAAATTAAATACTCTTTATTTCTTTCTCTTGCCTGATTGCCCTGGCCAGAACTTCCAACACTATATTTAATAGGAGTGGTGAGAGAGGGCATCCCTGTCTTGTGCCGGTTTTCAAAGGGAATGCTTCCAGTTTTTACCCATTCAGTATGATATTGGCTGTGGGTGTGTGATAAATAGCTCTTGTTATTTTGAGATACATTCCATCAATACCTAGTTTATTCAGAGTTTTTAGCATGAAGCGCCATTGAATTTTGTCAAAGGCCTTTTCTGCATCTATTAAGATAATCATGTGGTTTTTGTCATTGGTTCTGTTTATGTAATGGATTACGTTTATTGATTTGCATATGTTGAACCAGCCTTGCATCCCAGGGGTGAAGCCAATTTGATCTTGGCGGATAAGCTTTTTGATGTGCTGCTGGATTCATTTTGCCAGTATTTTATTGAGGATTTTCGCATTGATGTTCATCAGAGATATTGGTCTAAAATTCTCTTTTTTTATTGTGTCCCTGCCAGGCTTTGGTATCAGGATGATGCTGGCCTCATACAATGAGTTAGGGAGGATTCCCTCTTTTCCTATTGATTGGAATAGTTTCAGAAGGAATGGTATCAGCTCCTCTTTGTACCTCTGGTAGAATTCAGCTGTGAATCCGTTTGATCCTGGCATTTTTTTGGTTGGTAAGCTATTAATTATTGCCTCAATTTCAGAGCCTGTTATTGGTCTATTCAGAGATTCAACTTCTTCCTGGTTTAGTCTTGGGAGGGTGTATGTGTCGAAGAATTTATCCATTTCTTCTAGATTTTCTAGTTTACTTGCATAGAGGTGTTTACAGTATTCTCTGATGGTAGTTTGTATTTCTGTGGGATCAGTGGTGATATCCCCTTTATCATTTTTTATTGCATCTATTTGATTCTTCTCTGTTTTCTTCTTTATTAGTCTTGCTATCAGTCTATCAATTTTGTTGATCTTTTCAAAAAAACCAGCTCCTAGATTCACTGATTTTTTGAAGAGTTTGTGTCTCTATCTCCTTCAGTTCTGCTCTAATCTTAGTTATTTCTTGCCTTCTGCTAGCTTTTGAATGTGTTTGCTCTTGCTTCTCTAGTTCTTTTAATTGTAATGTTAGGGTGTCAATTTTAGATCTTTCCTGCTTTCTCTTGTGGGCATTTAGTGCTATAAATTTCCCTCTACACACTGCTTTAAATGTGTTCCAGAGATTCTGGTATGTTGTGTCTTTGTTCGTATTGGTTTCAAAGAACATCTTTATTTCTGCCTTCATTTCGTTATGTACCCACTAGTCATTCAGGAGCAGGTTGTTCAGTTTCCATGTAGTTGTGCAGTTTTGAGTAAGTTTCTTTATCCTGAGTTCTAATTTGATTGCACTGTGGTCTGAGAGACAGTTTGTTGTGATTTCTGTTCTTTTACATTTGCTGAGGAGAGCTTTACTTCAAACTACGTGGTCAATTTTGGAATAAGTGTGATGTGGTGCTGAGAAGAATGTATATTCTGTTGATTTGGGGTGGAGAGTTCTGTAGATTTCTATTAGGTCTGCTTGGTGCAGAGCTGAGTTCAAGTCCTGGATATCCTTGTTAACCTTCTGTCTCGTTGATCTGCCTAATATTGACAGTGGGGTATTAAAGTCTCCCAATATTATTGTGTGGGAGTCTAAGTCTCTTTGTAGGTCTCTAAGGACTTCCTTTATGACTCTGGATGCTCCTGTATTGGGTGCATACATATTTAGGATAGTTAGCTCTTCTTGTTGAATTGATCCCTTTACCATTATGTAATGGCCTTCTTTGTCTCTTTTGATCTTTGTTCGTTTAAAGTCTGCTTTATCAGAGATTAGGATTGCAACCCCTACTTTTTTTTTGCTTTCCATTTGCTTGGTAGATCTTCCTCTATCCCTTTATTTTGAGTCTAGGTGTATCTCTGCATGTGAGATGGGCCTCCTGAATACAGCATGGTGATGGGTCTTGACTCTTTATCCAATTTGCCAGTCTGTGTCTTTTAATTGGGGCATTTAGCCCATTTATATTTAAGGTTAATATTGTTATGTGTGAATTTGATCCTGTCATTATGATGCTAGCTGGTTATTTTGCCCGTTAGTTGATGCAGTTTCTTCCTAGCCTCGATTGTCTTTACAATTTGGCATGTTTTTGCAGTGGCTGGTACTGGTTGTTCCTTTCCATGTTTAGTGCCTCCTTCAGGAGCTCTTGTAAGGCAGGCCTGGTGGTGACAAAATCCCCCAGCATTTGCTTGTCTGTAAAGGATTTTATTTCTCCTTCACTCATGAAGCTTAGTTTGGCTGGACATGAAATTCTGGGTTGAAAGTTCTTTTCTTTAAGAATGCTGAATATTGGCCCCCACTCTCTGCTGGCTTGTAGAGTTTCTGCCGAGAGATCCACTGTTAGTCTGATGGGCTTCCTTTTGAAGGTAACCTGACCTTTCTTTCTGGCTGCCCTTAACATGTTTTCCTTCATTTCAACCTCAGTGAATCTGATAATTATGTGTCTTGGGGTTGCTCTTCTTGAGGAGTATCTTTGTGGTGTTCTCTGTATTTCCTGAATTGGAATATTGGCCTGCCTTGCTAGGTTGGGGAAGTTCTCCTGGATAGTATCCTGAAGAGTGTTTTCTAACTTGGTTCCATTCTCCCCATCACTTCCAGGTACACCAATCAAACGTAAATTTGGTCTTTTCACATAGTCCCATATTTCTTGGAGGCTTTGTTCATTTCTTTTTACTCCTTTTTCTCTAAACTTCTCTTCTCATTTCATTTCATTAATTTGATCTTCAATCACTGATACCCTTTCTTCCACTTGATCAAATTGGCTACTGAAGCTTGTGCATGCATCATGTAGTTCTTGTGCCATGGTTTTCAGCTCCTTCAGGTCCTTTAAGGTCTTCTCTACACTGTTTATTCTAGTTAGCCATTTGTCTAATGTTTTTTCAAGGTTTTTAGCTTCCTTGCGATGGGTTCAAACATCCTCCTTTAGCTCAGAGAAGTTCATTATTACCGACCTTCTGAAGCCTACTTCTGTCAACTCGATAAAGTCAATCTCCATCCAGCTTTGTTCTGTTGCTGGTGAGGAGCTGCGTTCCTTTGGAAGAGAAGAGGCACTCTGGTTTTTAGAATTTTCACCTTTTCTGCTCTGGTTTCTCCCCATCCTTGTGGTTTTATCTACCTTTGGTCTTTGATGTTGGCGACCTACAGATGGGATTTTGTTGTAGATGACCTTTTTGTTGATTTTGATGCTATTCCTTTCTGTTTGTTAGTTTTCCTTCTATCAATCAGGTCCCTCAGCTGCAGGTCTGTTCGAGTCTGCTGGAGGTCCACTCCAGACCCTGTTTTCCTGGGTATCACTAGTGGAGGCTGCAGAACAGCAAATATTGCTGCCTGATCCTTCTTCTGGAACCTTTGTCTCAGAGGGGCACCCAGCTCTATGAGGTGTCAGTTAGCCCGTACTGGGAGGTGTTTCCCAGTTAGGCTACATGGGGGTCAGGGACCCACTTGAGGAGGCAGTCTGTCCGTTCTCAGAGCTCAAACACCATGCTGGGAGAACCACTACTCTCTTCAGAGCTGTCAGACAGGGACTTTTAAGTCTGCAGAAGTTTCTGCTGCCTTTTGTTCAGCTATGCCCTGCCCCCAGAGGTGGAGTCTACAGAGGCTGGCAGGCCTCCTTGAGCTGCGGTGGGCTCCACCCAGTTTGAACTTCCCAGTGGCTTTGTTTACCTACTCAAGCTTCAGCAATGGCAGATGCCGCTCCCCCAGCCAGGCTGCCACCTCACAGTTAGATCTCGGACTTCTGTGCTAGCTGTGAGCAAGGCTTCGTGGGTGTGAGACCTGCTGAGCCATGTGCAGGATATAATCTCCTGGTGTGCAATTTGCTAAGATTGTTGGAAAAGCACAATATTTGGGCAAAAGTGCCCCCATTTTCCAGGTACAGTCGTCATGGCTTCCCTTGGCTAGGAAAGGGAAATCCCCTGACCCCTTGTGCTTCCCAGGTGAGGTGATGCCCCACCCTGCTTTGGCTTGCCCTCCATGGGCTGCACCCACTGTCCAACCAGTCCCAGTGAGATGAACCAGATACCTCAGTTGGAAATACAGAAATCACCCATCTTCTGGTCAATCATGCTGGGAGCTGAAGACTTGAGCTATTCCTATTTGGCCACCTCAGAATCCCCTTCCCAAATCCACCCCATTGTTAAGGCTCCAAGGCAAATCCTACCTCCTCCAGAAAGGCCACACTGGTGGTCTCCATGACCTAAACATGGACTACTAGCACTGTCTCACCTGGTTCTTGGGTTCTTCCAGATAAGTAATGCTTTCTCTCTAGCTCCATTCCAAGTCCCTAAAAGGTGGGGTCCGTTACATATTACTCTTGCTAAATTCTCATTTATTGCTTAACTGCTTCAGCCTGCCATAGTCAGGTTAGGCATTTCAGAAAAGTGAATAAACAGTGTGGGACCAGGAATGTGTCAAAGCAATTGGCAAAGCTGAAGTCCAGCACCATGAAGCCCCAGCCTTTTATTTCAAACCATCAAGCATTTATAGGATGCCTACACCAGGAAAACACGGTAAAAAGTGATATGGAGCTTACAGCTTAATGGTGCAGACAGACAAGTAGGCAATCAACTAAAGCGCCTGGCAGAAAGGAATGAGGGTTAACTCAGGTATGAGATACAGGCTGTGGAGATAGGAAAGGGTGATGAAGAAAGGGTAAGAGAGGGCTTCACTGTGAAAGTAGCAGCTGAGTTGAGCCATGAAAATCAGTGAGGATGTCACCAGCAAAAGCCTTCAAGGCATGTCGTTAGCTCCATTTGCAAGACTCCTTTCAGATTCTCTGGGGCAGCAGGATCAGGAGCAACAGAGATTAAAGCAGGAGATCACAGGCAGTCCAGAAGGCCCTGCCCCACTTGGCTTCAAGACCTCTGCCAATGTCTAGGCTTGAAAGAGGGCTGAGCAGCCAGAGGTCAGAGGTTTATCCTGGAGGCCCGCTGCCTAAGTCATTCTGGTGGTCAGCTCCAAGTTGCAATGGAAGAGGCCTCGCCCCTGGCTCCTGGGAGCATGTAAAACCAATTGTAATCAGGTTGCTATTTTCCAGAGTGTAGATTGTATCAACTAGCAGCCCTAATCTGTGAATGTCTGGAATAGGAATGAGTGGATTAGCATTTCAAACCCTCTTGGATCAGGTCAAAGTCTTGCTGGGGCCAGTGCCCAGAGCCAGGTTGATCTACCCTTGAGGAAGGCTTGTATTTTTACATTGTTTGGTCAATGGGAGGGAGATGTCTCTTCCCTTAATTGACAGTTTGTCTGGTTGCAAGACAATTTCACATTTCTCCTGGGGCTCAGGAAACCCCAGAGAGCCAGGGAGAAGAACCTATTAACTGAATTTTGGTCCACATGGACCCCCCTGCAGGGGTAAAGCCCATGACGCCAGGAACCTCAGACTTCCCACAAGTCCTCTGATCAGTTTTTTGAAGGCAAAGCCTGTTTGATTAAAGATTATTCCACACAAAGTTGCCAAGAACCAGCTGGGGGGATTTCCACACCTCACTTCCAACCCAGCAGAGGAATGCTGCATAACAGGATGCAGTCCTATCTTTCTCTTACAACCCAGAAGCCTGTGCTAAGGGTCTCTTCAGTCATTACCACTGACTCCCTCTGGGCTCTTTATGGCCAAAGGCTTAAGATTTCTGACATGCTTATGAGTGTGAATTATAACTCCTTCCCACACCTATCTTCCTCCCTCTCCCCACAGAGGGCAGATGAATTATACCCATATGAGAGATGAGAAGACTGAGAGCAGAGAGAGATTAAATGTGCTGGCTCATTCTAGACTCACCTTCTCTAATCAGAATTCCCATTTCCCAGAGCCAGCGTTCAAGCCACATGAAGATTGGAATGTGTGCTGCAGGAGAGAACGTGTTCCCAAGAGACTTGTTGGGAGGACTGTGTATAAATCTTACCAATACAGACTCCCTTCTTAAAAATAACATCTTTTGTTTCTCATTGATATAAAAGTAATAAATCTCCATTGAAAAAAATGGAAAATATAGAAAAGAAGAAAATGAAGATCACTCCACAATTCAATACCCAGCGACAACAATTGTTAACATTTGGTATCCTTCAAATATTTTTGGTATGCATGAATTTCTTTTCTCCAAACTAAAGTTACACTTCGATATACTTGAGCATTCTGTTGCTTTACACATAACAGTCTCTTGCATGTCTCTGTGTTGATAACTATTATTCTACTACAGCATTTTAAGTAACTGCATGATCCTGCACTGTGGGGATGTGTCATAATTTATCTTACCAATCCCCATTTTTGGACATTTGAGTTGCTTCCAAATATTCTCAAATATAGATAAGGCTGTGGTGGAAATACCAGCTATATTAAGGAAGGATGATACAATACGGCAAAAGCCCCAGGCAGGGCTTCATCTCTATAATTAATCTATTTTTTTTTTTTTGAGATGTAGTCTCGCTCTGTTGCCCAGGCTGGAGTGCAGTGGCACAATCTCAGCTCACTGCAACCTCCACCTCCCAGGTTCAAGTTATTCTCCTGCCTCAGCCTCCTGAGTAGCTGGGACTACAGGCAAGAGCCACTGTGCCCGGCTAATTTTTGCATTTTTAGTAGAGACAGGGTCTTACCATGTTGGCCAGGCTGGTCTGGAACTCCTGACATAGGGTGATCGGCCCGCCTCAGTCTCCCAGAGTGCTGGGATTACAGGTGTGAGCCACCACGCCTGGCCAATTAATCTATTTTTTTATGGAAAGGGTACTCAAGTGAGGCTTGGTATCTCCTTCCCTGGGTCCTTTTATAAATAGGACATATGGCCAGCACATTTTGATGGTACAGGTGGCCTCAGAAAGGGGAACACTAAACTAAGAGTTGGGAATGTCGATTCTATTACCAACTCATAATTCACTGTGTGACCTTGAACAAGTCACTTTATCTCTCTGAATACACTTTCCTCATCCATAAAATAAAGGGATTGGGTTAGATAACTTTAGTATTCTTTCTAGCCCTAATACCATGGTTCTACAATATTTTTAGAAAGACAACACTCAAAGCCAACTTAGTGAATTTTATAGGACTATCTATTATCAAAGGTCTTTTGTGTGATCTTTTGTGTGAGTCAGAAGAGCAGTTCTCAGCCTGTGTTGGAATGTCACTGTGTGGCCCTACCAAAAATGATGCACATCACAGGCAAATTGTTCCCCATAATCATTTATGATTTGAAAATAATCTATTTTGTTTTAATAATTGAGATTCAAGATTTCCCCCATGATAAGGTCCCTGTCACTCCCACTCTGGCATGTTTTTGAGAGGGCAAGAGAACTGAGTGGATTTGGAGTTCATGTGCCCAGAAAGGCACAGCACTTGGCATATATATTATTGGGTGGACTCCTTAGGACCAATCATCATGGTTTCCAAAGAGCCATAAAAGGACATTACTGCTCCTGCCCACCCCCTTCACCCTCATTCCCAGGGGAAAGCAGACCAATTGACTCCATCTGAGAGACGAGGAGCCTGAAATAAAAATGTTTCTTCTCTAGACAACAATAAAAGAGACTCTCATGGTTCAGGCTCCTGGGCCTAAGCCTGCAGCACTCGTCTAACCTCAGCCCTTTGCTGCCTGATCTCGGCATGCCCGTGGCAGTACCTTGCACAACGCTGGGGAAACTGGTGGTCACATCCACTGGGCAACAGGATCACCACTACCCTGTGAGAATGGGGCTCCTCAGGGGAGCCGGTGAGTAGACTGGACCCCAAGGGAAAACAGGGTGTGGACCAGCAGAGAGGAGAAGGGAAAAGAAATTCCCTGCAGGGTGAGCCAAAACCTCTGGGATCTGCGTTCCTTCCCCGTGGGCTCTCAGCCAGTGCCATGCAGCCCTCGTCGGGCAGCCTGGGTTTCAGGAGCTGTCCCTGGCTCTGCCTCCATTTTCTCAGGCAACTAGCAACAAAGTGGCCACTTGGCTCACATCCAAACTTGTCTCTGCTTACAGCAATCACATTCAGTGTGTCGGGGAGGGGGTCATCTCCGTGAAGTTCTCGGTAGGCTCTGTGCCTGAGGGGCTCCCACCCTGTCTTTGAAATATGCAAGGGACACGAAGGCCAACATGAAGCTCATCTTCACTCCTGTGTCAGGAAACTATTCCTGAAGGGTACAGCCTCTGGTGAATCATCCCCTCCAAGCCAGTGAGTATAGAGTGTAGTTTATCCCTAGCTGAGAATGCAATACAGAACAAACTAAGAGAGTTGGCAGTAACAACCAAGAGCAAGAAAAGGCCTCCGGTGCAGAATGACACAGACTGACTCAAACACTCAAAATTACTACCAGGGCCATGTTCCCAAAGGGAGCTCAGCTTAGGAGGGAGAAAAATTCAGTCAATCCCAAAGTAGCCATAAATAGATGGATATATATCCATATATATCCAGATATATATGTGTGTGTGTGTGTGTGTGTGTGTGTGTGTGTGTGTGTGTGTGTGTGTGTGTGTGTGTGTATCTGGAGAGAGAGAAAGAGAGAGAGAGTGAGAGTAGTGGGCAGGGGAAAAGAGCAAGATTTTTCTGTCCAGGGACTGCCACCCTCATTCAAAGCCCAGCTCTTGTTGGCTAGTCCAGAGACCTGAGATTCTGTAAGGCTACATTCCTCCTCCCTGTCCTCCTCCCCCGCTCCTCCTCCCTCCCCTTCCTCCCCCCTTCCCCTCCTCCCCCCTCCTTCTCCTCCTGTTCCCCCTCCTCCTCCTCCTCTTCCCCCTCCTCCTCTTCCCCCTCCTCCTCTTCCCCCTCCTCCTCTTCCCCCTCCTCCTCCCCCCTCCCTCCTCCTCCAGAAGCTGGGTGACCCCAGGAAGTTCCCTGATCCTTTCTGAAGGACCTGGATACTTGAGAAATAACTCATGGTTGGCCAGCCAAAGATTAGGAAGACTTTGAGGCAACTATCGGTGGAAGTTAGATTAGTCCCAGCTTTTTACCCCACTAGCCCAGGTCCCAGGGAGACAAGGTATGGAGGGGAGCACAGAAGACTGGGCTCTTGTTGAACTTCTAGCGGGAACCCACTATGGGACTTGGGGACCATGGAGCTTCAGCCAACTCAGTCCTCTTGCGTCTCAGTCTGGGGATTTCAATACCCGCCCAGCCCCTCTTGCCAGGTTTTCATGAGGCTGTGTGGGAATAGATCCAGTTCAGCCAGCACGGAGTCTCCTTCCACGGGATGCTCCTGGAGTACAGACATGGGGACTGTAGGGTCCCCACCTGGCATTCCAATAGAGGTAACCCTTGTGTGAGCCAACAAGTTACAATGTAAGGCAACAAGCTTTTGCACCTGCAAAAGCAAGAAAGGATACGAATGAGGGGAAAAAAAAAAAAAGACAAAATGCCTTTGTACAAGGAACGCAGATGTATTGAAGCACAGGCTTCATTCTGGGGAGGCCAAACAAGGCTCTGTGGGAGAGCAAGACCTGGACTGGCTGCAGGTGGAACATGGAAGGGCATTCCAGCTAGAAAGAAATGTGTCTGCGAAAGCCCAAATGTGGTGTCTGTGGAGAATCCAAATCCCTTTTCCCAACAGTACCTCCCAGTCTGCGGTGCTTCACAGGCTCAAAGGGTGCTCACATGTTTTCCATTTCAGTCTTCAAAGTTCTGTGAAGTAAGTGATTCCTCATTTCACAGGAACTGAACTTGTCAAAACTTAAACATTCATTGAGCAACAACTACATGATAGGCAGAAAAGCATAGTGGTCAGTAGCTCATTCACCAACCACATTGCCCAGCTCCTCGTTCACTAGCTACATGACTGAGGCAAGGCATTTACCCCCCAGGGCCTCACGTTTTGCACGTGCAAAATGAAAACAATAATTGTCTGACCTTATTGGGTTGTTCTGAGAATTAATTGAGATAACCAAGAGATAATGCAGAGAATTCAATGAAAGCATATAGTGTTCAGATTGGTGTCCAGCACATACTAAACAACTGCTCAATTAACATTGGTGAGATAATTAGCACATAGTAGTTGAGTATAAGACCTGCTAGCTGCTGTGTGATCTTGGGCAATTTTGTGTGATCTAATGCCCTTGGTCTTTCTGAACTTCAGTTTTCCTGTCTGTAGAACAACCTGGTTGGATTAGGTCATCTCTGAATTTCCCATCAGCTCTAACATTCTGTAATTCTAAACAGATCAAAGCCTGTTATAAAGCATCTCAAATATAATCCTTCAACAAAATATTTCTGAACACTCTCTACCTGCCCAGCACTGTCCTGGAAACAGAGAAATTCCCTCAAGGACCACAGAGTTTGAAGGGGTAGATAGACATGCCAATGGATATTATGTTGCAATGGAACGTGTATCTATGGAGGTCTCAGATTGAGTTATGCAGTGGGGCAGAGCTTGCCCCAAGCTTCCATGGCTCTCCAAGCAGGGTCCCTGAAACAGCAAAATCAGCATCGCCTGGGAGCTTGTTAGAGATGCAGATAACCGGGCCCACCTCAGGCCTATGGAATCAGAAAGTCTGAAAGCGGGGCCCAGAAATCTGAGTTTTAACAAACCATCTAAGCAACTTGGACACAAGCTAAAGTATGAGAACTGCTGCTGTAGAACGACAGAAGAAGTCTCTGTGGCTAGGAGTCAGCCCTTGCTATCACTCAGCTTTCCTCATCTCAAATCATGAAAATCTAAGCAGAGGCAGCATGGGGAACTTCCCCCAGCCTCCCCACCATGCCCTGTTTCCTTGCCTTTGGTCTCAAAAGTGACCAGTTATAAACAATCAGTCGGAGGCTGAGGCCAAGTCGAACCCAAGGAGAGTGCCATTTCTGCATTCCCACCCTCCATCCCTCATCAGGTGATTCCCAAGGCCCGACAATGCTACATCCAGAAAACATTACTCCGCAGCTCCACAGAAAGGGTCTGAAAACCACATGAATTACTGAGGAGACCAGAGGAAATGTGAGGCCGCCTTGAGGGAGAGTCCTGGAGGGAAGGGAGTGTTTGTGAGGAGCTAACAGGAGGCCCCATGTCCCCAACTTCAGGTGTTTGGTGTCTCCCAAACTCACACCTCAACAGCAGGCAGTCTCAGGCCCCCAGCCCTGGGCCTCCCCCCTGGATCCTGGAAACATCAGTCTAAGAAGGCTGCCCTACCACCCTCCTTCATTCCATCCTCTGCGGTCTCCTTTGTGGGTAACTAGAAGGAACAAAGCAAAAGTGTGTGTTTGGGTTTTGTTTAAGATTGGGCAGGGCATGTTTTTTTCTAACTTAGGAGAATCTTTTTTACATCCGGATAGATTTCTAACAGGCTGCAAGCCCTATCAGGAACATAGAACAATCACAAGGATCCTGGGCCCAGACAATATCCTACGCAGGCCAGGCACACTGTGGCAGAATGAAAGCGCTCTAGAGGTCTTCAAAGTGAAACCGTCTTCCTTCATCTCAACTCTCAAATTCTCCTGCTAATTCATTTCTTGCTTCTTCTGTTTCACAGCCTTCAAGGAAAGCCAGTGAGCACATTTCAGGCCCTTTTCTGGGCACAAGGCAGCCCCCTGGCTGATGGTTCCACACAGTGGGTTCAGGTACTTTCATAGTGAGGCCAGGATCACCTCCCTGCCTTCCCAGCACAGTCTGACTTTCAGGAACTTCTAAACGTGGTGCCATGGGAACCCATGGACCCCGCCGCTCTTATCTACCTGCGCCTTTCGTTCCCCTCATCTACAATTCAGGAGAAAAGACACAGACTAGGAAAGATAACCAAAGAGTGAATACTGAGATGACAAAGTATTAGTAAACAAATAGAAAGAACACTTGGGGATTCAGGACTGGGAGAGGGTACCAGGTGAGAAAAGAACCTCGATTTGGCTTCCTATGCTGTGACCAAATGGCATGGCACCACATTTTGTTTTTGAAAAGTTGATGAAGCTGTCTTTAGATTTATAGACAAAATGGTTATTAATACAGAAAAACAGTCAATGTAAGATTTCCCACCACCCGTTGGTGGGAAATTTTACCTTCAACATTTTACCTTTCCTCTATCCCCTGGACGACTGTTGGATGAGCTGATCTCAACCTCCAGAGTAAAAGTAGGCAAGGACTTTAGACCTGTGACTAAATGATCAGCTTAGGCCATTAATAACTCATTACTCCAGCCAAACAGACTGTTAAAGCCACTTTTCTATCACCTGTCATCTGATGTCATCTTAATTTGCTTCGAATGTTTAAAGACATTTGTGTTAAAAATATGACCATCCAGCCATCTTCCCAGGCAAAGACAAAGTCTTCCCCACAGACAATTAAGGAATGACATTGTTGTTTACTAACATTATGCTCTAAATGTGAGCTATCTAGGTTGGTGAAAAAGTCATTGCTGGTTTTGCCATTGAACGTAATAGCAAAAACCACAGTTACTTTTGCATCAACCTAATATTTCTGATAGAGTTTATAAACTTGGAAGGGTAGGTAGCCATGGAAGTTCGAAAATTATCTCAGCCTCATTGACATAATACTATTACCTTGATGTTTTACTTTTTCAAAAGAAAGTTTGTTCCTGAGTTCTTTTCTCTTCCTCCTTTTCCTCCTCCTTTTTCTCTTCTTCCCTCCCTTTCACCATTCCTCCCTTTATATATATTCTCCCTTTCATATCTCCTTTCTCAAACTAAAGTGATATATGACTTTGGCTAGGAAGAGTGATTACACACAGATTCAAGTGGAAGAACTTTTATGCATTCTTTTCTCTTAAAAAAAAAAAAGACATCCCTAAGAGAGAAGAGCTAATAAAGTCCTATATCGTTGATGATGGTGATGCAGCAGCAGAAACAAATTATAGTGTTCAGAAAGTTTGAGAGACTGAAAAGAAATGCACAATGTGTAACACCAAATTTGCCTGTCAAGGGTTTTTTTTATTATTATTACTGCTTGTTTCATTTTATTATATTCTTAAAGCTGATGTTTGCAGCGATTTGCTTCACTATAGGAAATTCCAGATTCAAGAATACTGATTTACAACTTCAATCATCACCTGACAAATACAGCCCTTGCTAAGTGAGAGCTGATCCATAACAGGTATTTCAAATTTTCATAAGTCACAACATATCAACCCCAAAGTGAAGAGTTTCATTCACAGGAAGCAATTTTCTGAAATCAGCAAATATTTTCTATAAAGAAAGAAAAAGTAAAGAATAAAGGACAAAAAAAAACCCCTCCTCTCAAGATAACTTTATCCCTGAACATAAGAATCCATATGCTGAAATATGGTGAGCTCTGTGGATTTTATTATTTTTATTATACCTCTCTCCTACACCCCAGGTTTAACTCTTGTCTTCCTCTGCCCAAGTAGCTTTCCAGAAACTGACATAGTTGGGCTAGTAGCCTTAATGGAACACCCAGAGTTAACCTGTAAGTCCCACAGCTTCTGCCAAGAGCTGTTGGCTGCTTACTGTCACAAAACATTGTGTCTGAGCCACTCTGACATCCTTCTTCAAGTTTTCATGGAACATGAGACCATTTCAGCATTGAATCATTGCCTCTGATCTATTGTGTATGTGACCAAAAAGAAAAAAAAAAAGTGCTGCTGCTGCTGCCAAAACTGTTAATCCCTATTCTGATATAGAAGTACAAAGATTAGAAATGCCACCCTTTTAGTAAAAGTTCTTTCTTCTCTATAGCTCTTTCTACTATTCTGTTTTGGAAAATACATAATATTTTTACTTCTCCCAAAAAATTCAAAAAATTAATTGTGTCTGGAAAACTTATGCAGTTACTAGTGAAATCAAAATGTCCAGATAATTTCTAGATTAATCAGAAAAATGAGACTGAAAATTTGAACAATAAAAAAATTATTTCAAAGATACTTGCCAAGTTTTTCATTTTTAGTATATTTAATATATTTTCTTTTTGAAAATATCTTTTTTTAAAAAAAGAAAAAATTATTCTGTAAAAGTGAAGTCTTTTAGCATTGCTAGAATGGCTCAGTAATTTCTTTACAAAAACTCAATTAACAAACTTGGGAAATTTTCAGGCTAGCGCTATGGCTTCTAATTTGTCTAGAGAGCAAATATTTCTTCAGTGCAAACTTATCAAAAGACCAATATACAAAATTTAAAAACCATCGAGGTTTCTGTGCCCTCAAATTACTTTGGGGGAAAAATAATCCATGGTGCTCCATATCATATGTTAAAGAGCAACACCTAATGGTAGAATTAGGTATTGCAGGCCAGCTCTCTTAGGCATTGGAAATATGCCTGGCAAAAGAAGCCTAAGAAGTGAGGACATTCTCCAGAGTAAAACGTATTCCTTCATCTAGAACAGGTAGAGATAAAGGAGGCAATGATAGAAAAGTGTTGCCAAGAATCTTGTCGTTCTACAGTAATTGCAAAAGTATACTCAGTATATCTTGAGGAACCCACAGACCTGGCTACCAAATTAGCATTGTTTTCATATAATATTTTCAACTCATTACTTGGTAACTTTTAGGAATATCCAAGTAACTTTTTATAGAATGAGTTGGAAAAATTAGATTCGACATAAAGCCAATTTTATTAAACAACAAATGATTTTGTAACGTAAAATATAATGATATCATCAATTACTCATGAAAATAGTGGGATAGGACAAGGACGATGCAAAATTACACATAATCTATTTTATTTCTATTTGGCTTTGAAATGAAAAGCACAATTTCACTGCACAAAGAAACCGTCAAACCCATAAAATTTAGTGATAAAAATCAGTAAGATCATTTAGACTCAAAAAATCATTTGACTGCCTTTATTTTTTTAAAGGCTTTGTCAACCCTTACTAACACACATAGTCGACAAAAACAAACCATTTTAAATAAAGAGGACTGTTTAATGAGTGGCACTTTTGTTGCTCACCTACTGCTTGATTTGTAATATGGAATTTAAGTAGCCAAATTGCCAGTCAAAATGTTGAGAGCCATTTTTGGATATAAACAAAGATAGGGAGCATATCTGAGAATGCGCCCACTCTGACTCCATGCCCAGGGCTCTCTTCTGAATTAGTTTGAATGCTGGCAAAAATAAAGAGCATTAGTTTGAATGCTGAGCAGAAGTAAAGAGAAGAGAACTCTAACCTCCATGAATAAGCATCATTAGATTAAATAGAGCTAAACACAATAGCCTTATGGAGTCAACAGAACATACACTGAAACTAAACCTTTTTCACCTTCAAAACAGCTTTATTTCTCCTAAATTATAATGTTAAATTTAGAGTACTCCAAACCTGGTTTAGAGTGCTATTTTGTGAATGTTCAAACAAAAAAAAAATGCATCTAGATAAGGGATAGTAAATAGATTATATATTACTTGCATGTTATTAGATTACAAATTACAACCGCAGCTTAAAATAACATACGTTTACCATCTCACAGTTTCGGTGAATCAGGACAAGCATGGCTTACCTTAGCTGGATCCTCTATAAGGCTGCCATCAAGGGACTGTCAGGGCTGGGGTCTCATCTGAGGCTCAACTGGAGAAGGATTCACTTCCAAGTTCCCACAGTTGTTAACAGCACTAAGTTCCTTAGACTGAACACTATGGAACTGAGTCCTCATCTGTTTGTCATCCAGATAGGTTCCTTGGCAAGTGACCCTCTCCACAGGCAACTCTCAACATGGCAGCTTATTTCTTCAAAGTCACCAAAAGAGAATGATGAAAGACAGCTATCACAATCTTATGTAATGAAATCACGGACATGCAATTACACACCTTTGCTGTATTCTGTTAGTAGAAGCAAATTCCAGATCATTTCCACTCTTAAGGGGAGAGGATTACTCAAAGGTGTGAAAAGTAAGAGGTGAGGATTATGGGGGGAAGCCTTGGAATATGTCCACCACAGGTTATTAGAAAGCTAGTGGCAATTAATTGGCAACAGCTACCTACAATGTGAAGTCAGCAAAGATTCTGAATCTCAGCTCAGCTCACTCATTCAACATCTGTTTTTTTTTAAACATGCACTATTTCTTCAATAAATGAGAAGGATATAGTAGAGAACAACACAGATACAGACCTAACCATCACAGAGTTTCCATTCTCGTAAGTGGGGACAAAAATAAATTGCAACATCAGAGAGTTCATGAGGAGTTACAGAGAAACATCATCCCTTAGAGTTGAAGAGATTTCGAAATCTACTCACTCCATGCCCTCATTACAGAGGCTGTGGTGATATGAGTGGGAAGGCCAACAAAGGCTGCAGCAATTTCACCAGCTCCACTGCTACCAGTTATGAGCTTTGTGAACTTAGATGAATTCATTCACTACTCTGAGCCTTAGTTTTTACAACTGTAAAATGGGGAGAAGATTGGAATAAGTGGTATCAATGGTTCTTTCTAGTTTTAATCTTTCATGGGTAAATTTTACATAAAACAGGAACCAATCTGTTAAATGTTTTCGGTTTAAGGTTTTTAAGTAAATTTTTGTAAATTCTTATTATGTTCCTATTATATATTCAAAACATTAAATGATGATCCTCAACAACTTACATTAAAAGCAAGTGTTTTCCTTACAGTTCCTCTCAGGTGAGTCCAATTTACCATCTTCAGTTAATACCAAGAAAGTTATTGATTTATCAGGGTACATTTCTATTCACTGTTATTTATAGAGTTCTCCTCTTACAGTTGATAATTATGAGGTCTCCTAATTTTGCCAATCTCTTGCTCTTTTGCAAACTCAAACCAATAACTCAGTGACAAAAGTCTGCCATGGGGAAGGAGGGCTGAGTCTCATGTGGTGTTTACCATTTTTCTTGTAGATGCTTCAACTTTCAGACCCTAACAAGACTAACTGAGCAGAAGAAATACAAACACCAAATCCGTGCAGAAAACTTAGCTGAGAAATTTACTCTTGCAAATGTCCATCTACACTACCTGAACTAGTGTAGACAGAACTCATCTCGCATTACCACCATCACAAAAGTAAACCACATCAAGGTATAAAATATTCGCACCCCATCAATGTGATCAGGATCCTAATGCTAACCTTCTTGTCCTCAACTGTAGTCATTTAGCGGAGATCTTGCTTTAACTTTTTTATCTATGTCCTGCCATAATTTGATCCCCTATGTGAGCTTATACTAACAACCATACTAATGTAAGCCTGATGATCCACTAATTTTGCAAACAAGAGTTGACAAGGAATCATTTCAAAGAGGCATGTCTGTTCACCTTCTCTTAGAAAATATTGACAAATAGCAATAGTGTTCAAATCAGAAAGCATTAGGTCCCCTGGCTATTTAAAAAATATCAGATAAGAACCTCCTCAACTCCTCAGCCCAATTGGAGTGTGATGCATTTTTTTAAACTTTTTATTTTTTTTAATTCTTCAGTACCTTTTTAATGGAAAAAAATTATTCATGTTTAGAATATTAGTCTGGTTGGTTAATTGAGTCTAAAAATAAACACTGTTCCATTTGCCTACATGTTCTGAAAAACAGGTCTTTTATCCCTTCTTTAGATGAGATTATTCTTCTTGCCTTTTCCTTTGTTTTCATTTAAACATTTGTTAGCTTTTCAGCCTTGCAACTCAACAGGGATGCAAAATTTTAAAACATGTTATGTCAGGCCAGTACTAAAATCTAAATAAGTTTTAGGTAATGTAGTAACATAAAACTCAGTAGTCCATTACTTATGAAATAAGCATAAAACATATCCTAAAAATGTCACATTCTCATATACAAAAATCTTTTTAATATACTGTAGCTACAGATATTTTTTCATAATCATTCATTTATTTAATAAACTTTAATTGAGTTTCCTCTGTACTAGATCCCAGGCTTGGTGTTGGAGATAAGACTGTCTCTATTCCTGCCTTCAAGAAGTTTACAATCTAGTAAGATTGTTTCCAAGACACACACATTTTCAAATGTACATTTCCCATTACCCAATACATGTGTCTCCAAAATTCATGTTAAAACTCATTTTGATAAAGTTAGTCAGTTTGCTTATGCCATTTAAGTAATCCTATGACATGGTTGATTCTTTCGTAATATAAACAATTTTTCTAATTTGGCATTTCAATTTTTATATCTTGGGTTTATCAAAGCTATATATAATTTATTCAGTTAGTCATACAGTTATGATATATTGGAAAGTACACTTAACTTGGAAGGAAAAAACTTTGTTTAAGTACAGGTTAAGACCTTAGGCAATTCTCTGACAACCTCAGTGTTCTCATCTGTAAAATAAGGGTAGTATCTCACAGGCTTGATGGGAAGAGGAGATGTAAAATGGTATGTGTGATAACCAGTCTGTAATAGGGACCCCAATGATCCCTGCCTCCTGTTGTCCATGTCCTTGTAAACTTTCCCCTCACACTGAATCAGCATTGGTCTATGTGACCCATAGGATATGATGGTGTGTGGCTTCCAAGAAGAATCACGGGAGGCATTGCAGTACCACCATGTTCAGTTACATCACTCATTCTAGGTGAAGCCAGACACCATGTCATCAAGAACTCCAGCAGTCCTGTGAAGGGGCTCGTGTGGAAGGAAATTGAGGCCCCCCAACAACAGTCATGGGAGTGCATCATCTTGGAAGTGGATCCTCCAGCCTCCACCAAGCCTTCAGATGACTGCAGTCCTCACTAACATCTGACTCTAACCTCATGGAAGACCCTGAACCAGAGTACACAGACATTTTAAGAGTTAATAAGTCACTGGCTTTTGAAGTAATATATTATGCTGCAATAGATAACTAATACAGAATGAGGGGTTTTTTTAATTTTATTTATTTATTTATTTATTGAGGCGGAGATCTCACTCTGTCACCCAGGCTGGACTGCAGTGGCACAATCTCAGCTCACTGCAACCTCTGCCTCCCCAGCTCAAACCACTCTCCCGCTTCAGCCTAGGGAATGTGAAAGTTCTGTGTAAATAACAAGTAGAAAAGTAAGTTGAAAGGAGTATCCTCTTTCAATCATTTATTAAACAATTATCCACAAACAGACCTCTTCATGCCCAGTTCAATGCTGAGCCTATAGTCACAGTGGTGAGCAAAACACAGACCTTGCCCTTATAGAGATTACAATGTAGCCAGGAAAAGAGGCAACTAAACAAATCATTAAAATAATGTGTGAAAATTGCCATGTCAAGGGAATGCAGTATACATTTGGATCCCATATCAAGGGCAACTAACCTATTTGAAGAGGTCAAGGAAGGTGCTCTGGAGAAAAGAAATTTTGAAGCTAAGAGATTGCTGAGATGACCAGAGGTTAAAATAGACAAAGAGTTGCCTTTCTTCTTTAGTCAGCAAATTTGTAGTAAATGAGTTTGGCATTGAAAAATTCAGAATTGCCATACCAACTTCCATTCATTCTTTCAGCCAAAATTTATTGACAGCCTACTGTGTGCCAGAAACTGTTCTAGTCTCTAGAGAGTCATTAGTAAACAAGGCAGACTAAAATTCCTGCCCTCGTCATTGGTGTTGAAGGAAGTAAGAAACTGTCCCTAGAGAGGCAGTCAAGTAATAATAATTAGGAATATAGGCCTGGTGCAGTGGCTCACGCCTGTAATCCCAGCACTTTGGGAGGCCGAGGCGGGAAGATCACGAGGTCGGGAGATTGAGACCATCCTGGCTAACACGGTGAAATCCCATCTCTACTAAAAATAAAAAAAATTAGCCAGGCATGGTGGTGGGCCCCTGTAGTCCCAGCTACTTGGGAGGCTGAGGCAGGAGAATGGCGTGAACCCGGGAGGCGGAGCTTGCAGTGAGCCGAGATCGCGCCACTGCACTCCAGCCTGGCAACACAGCAAGACTCCATCTCAAATAATAATAATAATAATAATAATAATAATAATAATAATAATGATTAGGAATATAAGTTTTGCACTCAGACCACCTGTTCAACTCCATACTCTGCATCTGACTGGCTTTGCGACCTTCGACAACATTTTTCCCTGCTCTGTGCCTCAGTATCCTCAAAGGTAATAATAGCGCCTACCTCCTGGGTTGATGCAAGAAACGAAATAAGTTAATGCACATGGAGCTCCTGAACAATGTACAGCATATAGTAAGAGCTCAATAGACTTTAGCTCCTTTTGGCTTCCTTGTGATCATGCTTATGAAGCTCAGGGCTTCACCATCTTAACTTACTTTCTCCTGTTCCCAGTTGAAGAAAAGGCACAAGGTTAAATTTAAAATACACAAGATCCTCATAAAGTAGGTCATTTCTGTTTCAGCATAAGGTTGACATCCTGAGTAATTTATTGCCTGAATAATTCTGAAACACAGAAATGCAAATGTACAAGAGTTCTAACCATGTTGCAGATGGAACAATGCTTCTTATCCAAGAACTCATTTCATCTGTTAAACAACCTCTAAAACAGGCTCTTTCTATACAATACTGCAACAACCTGTTGAGAAATAAGAAATTTAGTTCAGTGCAGTCCCAAAGAAACTGCCTTTATATTTAAACACAATCTTTAAGAATAGTTTTGCAAGGCCAGGCTCAGTGGCTCATGCCTGTAATCCCAGCACTTTGGGAGGCTGAGGCAGGTGGAGCACCTGAGGTCAGGAGTTCAAGACCAGCCTAATCAATATGGTGAAACCCCGTCTCTACTAAAAATACAAAAATTAGCCAGGCATGGTGGCATGCACCTGTAGTCCCAGCAACTCGGGAGGCTGAGACAGGAGAATTGCTTGAACCCGTGATGTGGAGGTTGCAGTGAGCCGACATTGCACCACTGCACTCCAGTCTGGGTGACAGAGCAAGACTCCATTAAGAAAAAAAAAGAATAGTTTTGCATTTGATAAAATATTTTGAGTGAATAAATAGAGACAAAAATAATAAAGTTGGCTTTGATAACAATAAACTCCAATTTCTTTCTTGTTTCCTTTATCGCATTTGATTCTCTCCAGCCAGTTTTGAATGGAAAAAGATGGCCAGGAATGGAGGGTTCCTCAAAAATGTTTCATCGCCATGTATTTTACTAACAAAGATTTCATATGTCTCAGGCCCCAGAGAGTAGCCATAGCTATAGCGCTTCAGTAAAAAGCAGACAATCATGAAATCGTAGACACTAAAGGTGGAAAAGACCTTCGAGGTCATCCTGTCCACTCTCTTGTCAACTCAGTCCTGTTCCCCGCAGCATATTCTCAGGGGCTTTTCAGCAGCCAACTTCTAAATGATTCCAGCACCACCAGCCCTGCCACTGTCCCCCTGGAGAGACTACTCCACTATCTAATAGACCTGTTAGGTAATTTTTTTTCCTTGATATTCAGTCCAATTTTACCTTCTCTTAGTTTCATCCCACTATTCATCGATGTACCCCATTGGGCCAAATTAAGCATCCCTTCTCTTTTAGTAAAGATGCCTTGTCAGATTAATTATGGCATCAGCAGCTTCAAGGAGCCACGTTCACAAGGTCCAGTACTGTAACATTTAGGGAGACAGATCCTGGCAAGAATGCCTCATCTAGATATTTACAGAAACAATGCCACTGACTGCAAGATCTTTTCTTCTCTGTCCCTCATGATCTATTTCCACAGCTTGCTCAGGGTTCATGTGTTAAGGGCAGTAGTGTTTGATACTTTCACTTTCCCCTAAAATCCTTTCCTTTCTCTGGCTTCCTTTTTCTGGCTCCAGGATGATGAGAAGGGGGCTCAAGAATGCGCCCCCTTTAGATAGCAGTTTACCAGGCCACAGTCTTTTACATCCCAATAATGGATTCCAATATTCACTCCAGCCTTTAGCCCTGGGACATAACAGCCCTATTCTAACTCTCTAATTGTCTTGGATTTATAAAACTGAAGAGGACTTAGTTTCAACTTGGCTTTATTCATATTTGCAACTTAAGATGCTTGGTTTGTGTGTTGCTTTGGGGCAAGGCAGTTAACCCTATGTGTGTGCATACATGTGCATGTGTGTATCTTTGTAAAATCACTTTGTGGTATATACATTTTGTCATTGTTCCTTAGGCGTAAAAAGTAGTGACTATCAAACATAGTTTTGCCATAGTCTAAAAAAAAGCATTTTATATCACAACTCAATACATTATATTTGTGTGTATATACATATGGATATATAAAATGTATACATATATAGAGAACTAAAATAAAATTTCAAGAAACAATATTTATCCTCACCATGTGTGATGCACTCTATTTCCTATTCTCATCCTTTTCAGTTATTTTTAAATGCTGGCTCAACCCATTAAGGTGATTTTACAACCCAGACCAGTGGTCTGGAAAGCCTGTGGAGAGGTCCCACCTTCAACTCTGACCCTAGAAGCAGTTGGTGTTCAGTGCAGCCTCTGCCTTTCCTCCCATCCTCACTGCGACCAGTGGCCAGACTCCCAGGAAGCCTCATTCCACTTGGAAACCAGCAGGCTTAGCCCCCCTGCCACAGGCAGTTTCTGGTTCCCTGACCTCAGCTCCCAGAGCAGAGGAGGACAGAGGTTGATATCATGCAGAAGCATGCCCAGCCGAGTCGCCAAGCCAACTTTCTCCCAAGAGGCTCAATGCCCATCAAACACCATGTGGATCAGGAGTGGCACCAGCAGATACAGGTGCAGAGACCAAAAGTCTTTCTGAGATTGTTTTCATAATCAAGCTCTGAGGTGTAAGCCTCATGGAGTGGCCAGATTTGCCCATTTTGTCAAACCCATCAATAGCAGTATCAAGGGACATGAAAAGACACATCTCAAAAAGGGTTTTCAATGACATAATATTATTAGTATAATTACTGCGGTTCTTGGGGTCCCTTTTAAAATATTTTCTTTATACTCAGGACTTTTCTGTTCCCTTGGTGTTTATTTATATTAACTACATTATATGTGAGACTCAGGGAGGTTACTTAAAAGCTTTAAATATAATACATTTCTCTGAAGTTTTTTTTTTTTTTTTTTTTGCTTTTATAGTTAGTTTCATATTTGGCTCTTCTTAAACAAGTTAAATAATAAGTCTTCTCTAAAATGATGATTCCCCTTTCTAAAAAGTAAAAAACATCCCATGCCACTCATACCTGCGTGGAGTGGAAGATGCCTATTCCTGTCTTGGACCACCTATCCAAGGATAACCCTGAGTGCCGGAACCAGAGCTCCCACAACATTGGTATACAAATCAACCTCCCTTCATGGACATCCGGTTTACAGAGGCCTGCATTACATGGCAGCTTCAACCAAGTCACAGGGATCTGATCAGTGCCATTTTGCAGCTGAAGCATCCAAGGCTCAGGGAGATGGAACAATGGGACCAAAGAACCTAAGAAAGAACTAGAATTTAACTCAGTGCTTCTGAATCCAATGCCTACTCTCCTTTGTCTTCAAAAAGAGTGCCTCCTATGAATGCACATGGGTTTGTGTGTTAAAAAAAAAAGCAATTTTTATACCTAATAAAAAATCCATTACTTAAACATTTTTTTTCATGCAGACATACTTGAAAAATAAAAATTGAAGTCAAGGTTAAAATACGATTTGGGGCTGGGCATGGTGGCTCACGCCCGTAATTCCAGCACTTTGGGAGGCCAAGGCAGGTGGATCACAAGAGGTCAGGAGTTTGAGATCAGCCAGGCCAACATGGTAAAACCCCATCTCTGCTAAAAATACAAAAATTAGCCAGGTGTGGTGGTGGGTGCCTGTAATCCCAGCTACTCAGGAGGGTGAGGGATGAGAATCACTTGAACCCAGGAGGCGGAGGTTGCAGTGAGCCGAGATCGTGCAACTGCACTCCAGCCTGGGGGATGAAGTGAGACTCTGTCTTCAAATATATATATATATAAAATATATATAATAAATCATATATATTTTATATCTAATAAATCATATATATTATATACATACGATTTGATGAACAGTTTCATTTTAACCCCAAATATATGTAGTAATATATATATATACACACATATATACACATATATAGAAAGACTATCATACATTTTATGAAGGCAAAATAGAATACTAGAGAGGAGGCATGACTCACCGTTTTAAAAATAGCAAAAAAAGATTATTTTTCAAAAAATAAATAAGGAAATGGCTATATTTTTTAAATGGACTATGAAAAAGCAAGCTTACTGTACATTCAAAAATGTATTTGATTTTATCTTTAAAGACTTGCTATGCCATTTAAGAAACATCTATTAGATTAAGTGTGGTTAACCAGTATCTTAGCTCTACCAAACTGCACAAGAAAGCAACCAGAAGTTTCATCCATATTTAAAATTGGGCTATCTGAACTGGCCTCAGCACTGGTAACAATGATTAGGATGAACACATTTCTGTAACCCTTTAAGTTTATGATTAAAGCCAGAGCCCCTGTGTTGACTCTGGGAGGCTCACCCTCCTGGCATGTAGTAAGCGGCACTCCCTCTGGACATAAGGTGGTACTCACTGGCTCCCTTCCTTTCCAAAGCAGTCTTTCTTTTTTTTTTGACACCGTCTCGCTCTGTAGTCCAAGCTGCAGTGCAGTGAACACGACCACGACTAACCGAAGCCTCCACCTCCCAGGCTCAATCAGTCCTCCCACTTTGGCCTCATGACTATAGGCGCACACCACCACACCCCGCTAATTTTTGTATTTTTCTGTAGAGACGGAGTTTCACCATGTTTTCCAGGTTGGTCTCAAACTCCTGAGCTCCAGCGATCCACCCACCTCAGCCTCCCAAAGTGCTGGGACTACAGGCGTGAGCCACCAAAAGTAGTCCTCAACCTTGTTTTGGTTTCACACTTGTGAGAGCCACATAGGAGAAACCTCTGTCCAACTTTCACCTTTCTACTAAAGCCAACATGCACATGTGTTTATACACTCAAAAGGCCTCATCAGTCATTTCTGCTTCAGTGGAAACCCAGATGAGGAGACAAACTAGGAATAGAGAATGAAAAGGAAAATGAGTGGCCAAGGAAATCTTCGATGGAATGTGTATTTCAGACATTTCACATACGTTCAGAAGGAGCCGCACTCCAGCACAGTCCAGGCATTCTCCAGCCAAAGATATTGACTTGAGATTTATATGATACGGTGCCTCTGATCATTTAAAAATAATTCTGACCTCCATCCCTGAATCTTTTAAGCCTTAAGATATATGTGGGTAATAAAAAATGTAAATGGATTGAGAGTTTGGTTCTCGTGAAATAAGATGGTTAGCTTCAAGTTAACTTGTCCAGACATGTGAATAAAGTGTTCTGCAACTGGAGGGCCCACTAGGGTCAAGATAGGTTTTTCTGGGGCTGTCCTGTGGCTGCATAATTTTCCATGAGCTCAACTCACCTCACGGAACAACTCTAAAAATACTAAAGAAATAATTAAACCTCAACATATGGGAATGCCTGTGGTCTCTGCTTCATTTTCTGCCTCCTTTCTTTTTGTATCACAGCTTTCCGGAGGTGGTATGCAGGGAGTGTTTGGTTATCTGAATCCTCCCAACCTGCAAAGACTGGATCCCAGACCATCTTTCTGCTTCAGCTCACTGAGGCTGTATTGGTCTAAATCAATAGGAATGGTATCACCCTAGGAATCCACAGGTGCAATTTAGGGCAGCACAATACTGGGAAGGGCACCGCAGGCATGAGTGGACGGGACCAGCAATCAGGACTCCTGAGGGCAGACCATGCCATTGGTACACACATCCTTAGGCTCCAGAGGGGTGGCCAAGAGGCAGTGTTAGCAGGGGATGTGGACAAAGTGGAGATATGTGGATTAGGATATTCACCCCGTACACGAGTCCCTCGCAGTGTAGGTCAGCACTGGAGAATGAGAACAGAGGCCTATGCCACCCGGGACCTCTACACAAGAACTGGGACCACCGACCGCCTAGATCCCACTCCACCCCAGGAGAATCTGAGAGTCCGTGGAAAAGAACTAGGAGGAAAACATCTTGGAAGTCGACAGAAATAAGTAATTAATAGCCACGACCTTGGGCTTTACAATGTGTGAACTTGTGTGAAGTAGAAAGGAGGATGAAGATAGAGATAATAGACTCCGGGAAAACTATGTATAGCTGAGAACTAACAAAGTAAAAAAAGAAAAAATGAAAATACCGGGTTGCTTCATACCAATCATAGTCATTTATATGAACTGTTTACCATTTGTACTTACATACATCACAATCATGATTTTATATATATAATATGCATATGTATATAAGATGTAAAAATTGCAGTTTCAACAGAGATACCAAAATACCATAGATGTGAAAATCCAAAATGTGGACTGGACCATTCCAAGGAAATGAACTGTAACTAGTTTCACAACCCTTGAGCCCGTTACTCACTTGGAGAATATAAAAGACCAGAAAGAGAGAAAAAAAATATGTCAGAAAAAATTTCCTCTGGAAGAAAACAGGGACTGCCCACCCCCAACTCAAACCTTGACATTGAGGCAGGACAGGGGATACTTCAATAAGCTGGTATTGAGAACTGGGGTTTGGGAACAGAGTGGATGCCACCCAAATCTAGAATCCAGGAGCCTGACCAAGGAGCTGCTTTTGCAGAGGAGGGTAACATGCAGGTTAAAGAGCTCACCACATTTCCTACAGAGACTGGTGCCTGCCTTAAAAGAGTGCACTTCAGAGCCTGAATGCCTAGGTCTGAAACTCTGACACTTAACAGCTGTCGGTATTGAGAAAGTTGTTTAGCCTCTCTGGGACTCAATTTCCTCATTTGTAAAACAGAGATAATAAAATTACCTACCTCATAAAATTGTTGTGAGAATTAAATGGGCCAATATATGTAAAATGGTACCTGGCACAAGGTCAGTGCCGTGTCACTGCATGTTATTAACCAGATGGAGACTCCCCCCAGGAGGCTGAGCCACCTAGAGCCATTTTAAGTCCCAGAGGACTGGGGTCCTTTGCGGACTGGATCCCCGGAGAACAACGACCTCCAGGGAGCAGTCTCCCAAAGGAAAAGCATCATGCATATCAGGGCCGTTCAAGCCACAGGGTCTGGAACCTCTGGAGCCCCCATGGAAGTGCCCACAAAAGAAAGAAGCAGAAGAAACAGCAGCCAGGATCAAAGGATCCAAACCTGACTTACAACAGTGTCCTTCACTCCAGGACTTTTCATGCCCTGTTCCCTCCTACTTCCCCACTGAGGGGTCAATTACTGCAGTCAGCCAGAGGGCAGAGAAAGTGACCCCAAAAGAGGGAAATGAGTCCAGGAATCCTCCCAACCCCCACTCCACCTTAAGCATGCAACCCACAAGGGGCCTTACTCCATATGGAGCTATGTGACCTTATATTATATTGGGACTCTAGATAATTACATAAGACTGGGCGTTCTAAGGACAGTGGGAGAATGTATGAGTCAGGATTCTCCAAAGAAACAGAGCCAACAGGAGTATGTGTGTGTATATATAGAGAGAAAGAGGGAAGGAGAGGGAGATTTTAAGGAATTGGCTCACATGATTGTGGAGGCTAACAAGTCCAAAATCTGCAGGGCAAGACAGCAGGCTGGAGACCCAGGGAAGAGTTGACACTGCAGCTTAAGGCTGAAAGCAGACTGCTGGCAGTGTCTCCTCTTCCTCAGAGGAAATCGGTCTTTTTTCCATTAAGGCCATAAATTGACTGGCTGAGGCCCACCCACATTGTGAAAGGTAATCTGCTTTACTCAGTCTACCGATTTAAGTGTTAATCTCACCTAAAAAATACCTTCAAAGAAACATCTAATGTTTGACCAAATAACCAGATAGCATGACCTAGCCAAGTTGACACATGAAATTAACAAGCACTTAGAAAAATATGCTTCATGTTAACATTGATCACATCCCACAAACAGGTATGTTTCATGTACCCCTTCTACACACACACACACACATACGCACACACACACACACAATTTGTTGTGTGCTTTATATTAAAATAGTGAAGGACATGGATATGGATTTTGTTTTTTTCTTATTAATGGTATAACAAATGCTGGAGTGGGGTGGGGTGGGGTGGGATCTAGGCAGTCCGTGGTCCCAGCCCTCGTGTAGAGGTCCTGGGTGGCATAGGCCTCTGTTCTCATTCTCCAGTCCTGACCCACACTCCGGGGGACTCGTGTACAGGGTGAATATCCTAATCCACATATCTCCACTTTGTCCACATCCCCTGCTAACACTGCCTCTTGGCCACTCCTCTGGAGCCTAAGGATGTGTGTACCAATGGCATGGTCTGCCCTCAGGAGATAAAGGGTCTTGGAAACAGGCTTGTGGCTTTTCAGGCAGGAAATCTGGGATCCTGGGTAGCTGTGGGGAAGGACAAGCCAGTGGAGGGACAGATCTGCCCTGAAGCGTGTGTCCCAGTGTTGGGGCCTCTTGTTCTGTCTGAAGGCAGTTCTGATTGCTGGTCCCGCCCACTCATGCCTGCAGTGCCCTTCCCAGTATTGTGCTGCCCTAAATTGCACCTGTGGATTCCTAGGGTGATACCATTCCTATTGATTTAGACTAATACAGCCTCAGTGAGCTGATGCAGAAAGATAGTCTGGGATCCAGTCTTTGCGGGTTGGGAGGATTCAGATAACCAAATACTCCCTGCATTTCTCTATTCCTCACTCAATTAAAATGAACATTGCCTGTCTTCCAAAGAGATCGTGCGTTATACATGGAAAAGTACAAAGCTGTCTTCTGTATCTTTGCACTTCTAGCCTGGGGGACAAGGAGTATTGGTCTATGTTCAACGTGGACTTGCTTCCTGATTAGGCCTCCTTTTTGTAAAAGGAATGTCAAGTCTCCATCTAAATCATGTGACTGGATTTTTAGAGAATCAAGTTGACAAATGTAGCCCCCTAAGTAGAGAATTCCTCCTCTGCCTTTACTTGGAGGTAAAGTCAGGAGGGTGGGGGAAAAAAAAAGCCAACAAGGAAAGCAAAGGCATACCCCATGTTAGCTGTTGAAGGTTTTCTCAACCACAGTTATAGCAGCTTTACTTACAAACATCTGTTGGGCACCTACAATTTGATAATGGCTATCCCCTTTTAAAAGTTTTCATCCTTTTTCTAAGCAATGCACAGATGTACTTCATTCCCTGGGACAAGATGTACTTGTCTCCCTGGCCGAGGCCACGCTGAGAGTTCTAGACCAGAAGTGACATCATCTGGCTTCCAGCTTCAGCTGCACCACTATCTTATTTTGTGACGTCAAGTTAGTCACTAATCTTCCTGGCCCCTTTTTGCTTCCTCTCCTATTATAGGATGGCAATTATAATGGCTTGATTACTCACGGACTTGTTATAAGGATTAGTGAGATAGTATATTTGAGAGCACTTTTTAAAGAATAAAAGTAAATACAAATATAAGGTGTTCTGGAGATTTTTCCTACTGGCCTTCTTTTAGGAGAAGCTGACAGAACCAACTGGTAATAATATAAGATAATAGCCTCATTAAGGTGGCTTTCTATCTGCTTGATACCCCACCAGGGCTCCTCAAAGGGAAGATGCCAGCAAGGCTGGCCTTACGACTTTCTACTCCCAAAGAGTTCTTCCCTCGGCCTATTATTTATATCTGATATTCAATCACTAGAGTGTCATTCCTTTGAGCTAAACTGTTCCCTCAAAAAGCAGCTCAGTAAGTTATTAGGTTATTTAGAGCCTTCTCTGTTTTAATGTGTATTGGTTTATTAGGCCCATTCTAACAAAACAGCTAGA
>NC_073236.2:76795000-76820000 GCF_029281585.2 Gorilla gorilla gorilla | reverse complement strand
GTAATTTTTTTAAACTAAGAAGTTATCAATTTCACAAAGAAAAGAGGAATTATCAAAGGGTCCTTTTTTTGGAGGCTCAAACTATTTCTGTTAGTTCTACTAATGCAAATTGAAGTTTTCAGAAACACAAAATAATTGCTTTTATAATCTTAAAATAATTATTTTTGGAGAAATATAGTACCTACTAGGAATTCATATGTATTAAGTAAATGAATGAAAGAAAATGATTATTTATTTAGAATATAAAACTTTCTATCCCAGAATGCTTCCAGATACTTAAAGGAAAGGCTCATTTAGCAACATTAACTTGATCTCATGTATTCTTTTATGTTTAGGATTCTTTATTTGTATAGCATGGTATAACACTGCAAAACAAATGCTACAATTAAAAAGAATACTTGCTGTATCTTGAAACAAAGAGATATATTTTAAAAACTAGAGTATGATATATTCATTTTCATGAATTAAATACATTAGATGAAATCTAAATTCTTAAAATGTGTCTATTTTTTCTGAATTAGTCCTTTTATATTTTCTACTCATATATTAAAAACTATCTCAAATTTAGGTTCATATTCTGTTTACTATTTTTCCTATGTATCTTAAACAAATCCAAAATTTAGTAGTTACCACAAAAATAAATGTAATCCCCAAGGTTGGTCAAAGATTTAATCTGACCAGATGGGGCAAACTTGAGAAAGATTTTGACTTTCCACTCTGTTTTGCAACAAGAAAGGCTGATTTTTTCTTTCTTTCTTTCTTTGTTAGAGAAGCAGAGATCAGGCCATCCCCAGAGAAATGAGCAGGTGTGGCCATTTATAAGCATGTCTGCTTATATTACAAACCAGCATAAGAAAAGTTTGAAATGGGTTGAAAAGATCTGCTAAACAGTTTTAATGTTTCACCCTAAATCCTATTTATTCAGTCAGGAGCTGATCAAGCTGGCAGTAAAATATCTAGTCTACCTAAACCTTCTAAAATCTTGTAATTTTATTTTTTATTTAATTCTATCTTTCATAGTAAGTGTGTAGGCACACTTTGGTAATCCTTGCCTCTGGACAAACACAGAATTCTTTTTTTTTTTTTTTTCGGTCCATTCTGAATGCCTAATAACAGAGTCTTGCTCCCTGTCTAATGATGAAAGGGTGACAGTCAAGTTCTTTCAGTTTACTACAAAATTGAGGAATTTCATGGACCATTTTGAGAACAGAACACTGTTAAATATTAGCAGCTGTAAGTAAAACTTCTAAAAAAGATTTAGATAGGTTAAAATTTATTTAGCTCAATGAATTAAAGTTCAATTACTAAGGCTGTATGAAACACCGAAGACAAAACAAATAAGCACAGGATGTTCTTGAGGGAGGTAAAAGATGAAATGTGGGGTTTTTTTGGTAGAAACAGTGCTTTTTTATGTTATAAACACAATTTTATGAAGAGTATGGATACAAACTGCATTGTTTGAAATAATATGTTTTTAAAGTTTTGTTAAAGCTTATTTCATGAAAATATGTGTAGACATGTTTCTTAATGATCTCAGCAGCTACACTGACAGTTTCTCATGTTCTAATTCACCTTCACAAATCCATGGCATCATTTTTTGGCTAAAGTAATGTCAGTTGGTGACATTTGCGGCAAGTATAAAAAGGACCCCCCATGGCAGCCATTTTTATTTGATTCTTAAGATCCAAAGGCTGCTGAAAGAACAATTGAATAAAGTTGGGGATTGGAGAAGCTTGATTTTCTTGTTCTCTGTGAAATGAAACTCCAGCCTTTTTCTTCCCCTTCCCCTCAAAAGCAAAAGTCTGCTAGGGGGTTGTAGCTGTGTCAAAGCCGCTGGGATGCCACTGCTGATCACTTTAATTACTACGACTAAGGAGGATAAAATTAAAAGTAGCACCATTGAAGCAGTGGAAGAAAGCTTGCCTAGATGTCGGTGAACTGTGAAATATAAAAATTGCATACCAATACATTTTTATGGAAAGGAAACAAGGAATTACATTACTTATTCTTGAAGAGTTTGTCCTTAAATTGTCAAGTTTTACTAGTGCATCTATCTATGGCAGATTGTAGACCATTTCAGAATGATAAGGAAAATAGTAACTTGAAGACATGATGTGAAAGGGCTAAATATTATTTAAGTTTGTGTCCAAAGTGGTTAGTTCTGATCCATCTATATTTGAATATTTCAAATCCATTGGATTGAAACAGGGCTCTTTTTGCACCGTAACAGGACTTTTGCCTTATCCTGAAGATGTTAGCAAAGAGAAAAGCAAAGCTTAAATACATTTATCACTTTTCTAAAGGCTTATAATTTAAGGTTGGGAACATAAGTTTTAAGTGAATGTAAACAAATTAGTTGCTCATCATCTCTCTGTATTCATTGGCACAAAGGGAAATGTAAACTGATTTGTATAGCCCAAGTATACATAAAGAACTGGGACTTTAAAAAATCGTAATCACTGTAGGGCCTCAGAAAATGCTCTGAATAGCAGTTATGTAATAGATAGGGCCAGTGCTTTGATATCAAACAGACACTGATTTTAATTCTTACTATGCCATTTACAAGATATATGACCTTGGGCAGTATATTTAAGTGAGATTCAGTTTTTGTCAGATTGGAATGATAGCAGCTATCTCAGAGTTGTAAGGAGTAAATGAGACAACACATATACATGTGTGAGCACACAGGGCACAGAAATAGTATTTACTCAAAAATTTGTTACAAATTGTAAAAAGATAGTCATAGGGAGGGAGACCTCCCAAAACTACGGCTTCTATCAAACCCTCCAAAGAATACACATCTATCTTACAAAAGCAAGACTATCCTTTATAACTCAGTCTAACTCTAAATAATACCATATAGGAAAAGGTGAATGTCATCAGACCCATTCTTAGAAACAGGAAGTCTAACTACTTCAATTTATTTAAGTCTATCTAGACTACATAAGTAAATGAAAGACATAGGGGTTTCCTATGTATTGGATTTTTGAAGTATACTTATCTTTTAAGTAACAGCAGTTTTCTAAGTTGCCTTACCTCTGCAACCCGGTGAAAAGATTTTTTTTCCCAGCACACATGGTAAACATGATTTACTTACAGCTATGAGCCACTGTCTTTTTTTGAAAGAGGAATGGTCAAAGCAGATACCAAAAACACATTTCTTAGGTTTAGGCAAACTCATTGTCAGAAATATTATGAACGTATTTGAGCAGTTTGTGCTGAACGCTATACAGAAATAATAAGATAATCATTGTCCCTACTCTCTAGTCATTTTATCCTTAGACATAAACAGTATGGCTATTTTGAGAAAAAAAGAAAAAATGCATAGATTTTATTGCTATCTATTCTTTCAATATTGTTGTAAAAAAATCTTTTAATGGAGCCTACATATAAAAATTAAAATGAACTAGTTTTACTTATGATGAAGCTGGAGACTAATAAACTGAAAATTAGTGCTATCAAACTAAAATTGGTGGCATAATCAATTACTATAATTACAAGCTTTTCCTTCATGACCTTAACAATTAACTTTTATTTTCTCAGTTGGTTTTTTGTCTTAAGGGAAGTTAAAGGGTGAGAAAACAAACAACACAGATATGCCATCCCACTGGAGAGCTTCAGGCCCAAGCAAAATTGTCTCTGTGGTGTTAGGACATTAGTAGAAAAGTAAATTAAGGCAATCTGATAGGGAACTAGAATTCTGTCAATCAGGCTCAAGATTTTGTGCTGTGTCCATAAACTTTGTTTACTGTAGGGTTTTATGAGTTGTAACCTGCCCTTGCAGTCTGTTAATGAGGCTAAATCTTGCTACTTGAGAATTGAATTACAGCACACCTCTGGGCTAATGGTTATAAACAGAAAGTCCCATTAGGGCTACATTCTGATTTGTTCATTTGCATTTTTTTCTATTGTGTAGAGAACAATGATGAGTAAATAAGTACAAACAAACAATTTACATGGAAATTGATGAAGTGTTCCTAATTAGTATTTAGAGTTGGTTTTATTAAGGATTGACTACTTTAAATTGCACTCTTGGTAAGCTCTCAGAAAAATTTGCAGATGGGAGTATTATGGGGGGTAGAGGAGGTGATAGCTTGCGAGAAAAAAATTAGGTTGCCATTTCATATTCAGAAAACTAGAATCGTTTATTTCATTTTAACTCAGTAAAAATGACCCTTCATTCTAGTTTGAATCACCAAATTCCAGCTATGTAAGAAGTTATTATTCACTCAGTGAAATACACTTAAACTTAGTTGCCTGAGGCATATTAAATAATGGTTTTTGTTAGTACTCTTAACTTTTCATAAGTTTGGAAGATGAAAGTTTAGTAAAAGTTCCATTTTCCTCATTTGATCATATAATTTGATACTTTGGGAATCATATAGTTTAGTGGTTAAGAGCAAGGGCTCTGGAGTGAAACAGACCTGAGCTGAACACCTGGCTCTGACATCAGGTCTAGCTGTGGAATGTTGTGACTCTAAACTTAAGTATTCTTACTGGTCAAAATAAAGATGTGAAAATTAAATATTACGCACATAAAGCACGTAGCACATAAATGCTCAGGAGATAGCAGCAGCCATCATCAAACTCACCATTATCAATCCTGTAATTTCTTTTATTCCTAGTATATTTTTTAAGTTTAGAAACACTGATAGTGGGCCAGATGTGGTGGCTCATGCCTGTAATCCCTACACTTTGGGAGGCCAAGGTGCGTGGATCACTGGAGCCCATGAGTTTGAGACCAGCCTGGGCAACATGACGAAACCCCATCTCTCCAAAATTACAAAAATTAGCCAGGCATGGTGGCACACACGTGTGGTCCCAGCTACTCGGGGTGGTGGCAGGGCTGAGGTAGGAGAATCACCTGAGCCTGGGGAGGTCACGGTTGCGGTTAGCTATGATTGCACCATTGCACTCCAGCCCAGGTAACAGAGTGAGATCCTGTCTCAAATTTAAAAAAGAAAAAAAGAAATACTGATAGTAAACAGGATTTTTTTATGATTTTCTTGCATCTTCACTCTCACTATGCCTATTGCATACTATTCCTCACCTATGAATAAGCTTGTGTCTCCAGATACTAATAAAATTTCACTTGAATGTTAGACCTCTCTTCTTTTGCCCCTACCACAATATACACTTCAGGAAGCATACCATCACATTGCTTTGCTTTTTTGAGGCAGGGTCTTGCTATGTAGCCCAGTTGCTCAGGCTGGTCTTGAACTCCTGGACCCAAGCAGTCCTCCTGAGTAGCAGGGATTATAGGTGTGTGCCATCATGACTAGTCGAGATTGTTTTTTAAAATAATGTTGATTATAAGAGTAGTACATGTGTATTATAGAAAATTAGAAAATGAGTCAAAAGAAAATAAAAATATCAAATTTTGATACCCAGAAATCATCACCATGACAACTTTGCGTATACCCTTCCAAATCTCTTTCTATGCATATGTTTTCTTAACTCTGACTTATTAAAATGACCAGGTCAGTTGTCTAGGATATCCTACCTTCTGGATCTATTTACTTGTTTTCTTGCTGTGTCATTTATCATGCTTCTCTATCCCCTGTGCTTATGATAAACATGAAATTATATCTAAAGGTTGAGTGGATTCACTTTAAATATTTTTGGTAGAATATTATAGGTGGTGTGCAGTTCATGTGCTTCATATCAAAAAACATATAGCATATGATTGACCCAACATTAATGATGCTAGATTCGTGGTCCCTAATCTCTGATCTAGTTCTTATCTCTCTTTTTACAAATAAGGTTTTCCCCTTGCAACTAAAAGTAGTCTGTGTGGTGTTACTTAAGCATATGTTCCAGTTATTATTGCTGTGTAAGAGGCCACCCCAAACTTAGTGACGTAAAAAAAAAAATGTCTTGCTATTATGCTCTACAAATTCTGTAGGTCAGGAGTTCAGACAGGGCACAGTGGGCATGCTTTGTCTCTGTTCCACATTGTCTGAGACATCAGCTAGGAAGACTTTTAACAGCTGGGGGTGGCTCAAAATGGCGAGAGTCTGAGGTCATCTAAAGCCTTCTTCATTCACATGTCTTGGAACCTATGCCAGAATGACTGAAGGCTGAATTTGGCTAGAACGGTCAACTGAAGCACCTACATGTAACTTAGTCCTCCGCTATATGACTGCTGGGTTCCCAGAAAGAGGACAGAATATAAGAATTTCGAGACAGCTTAGGCAGAAAGGGTATGGCCTTTTCTGACCTAGCCTTGGAAATCACCTGCAACACTTCTGCATTCTATGTCTTACATACAAGTCACTAAAGCTGGCTCAGAAGAATTAAGCTCTTTCTCTTATTGAGGGAATGGCAAGGTCACATTGCAGAAGAGCATGTGGGATGAGCGATAACTGTTGTGGCCATCTTTGGAAAATACAGTTGGCTGCAGCATGACTATCTGGTTCCCCATCGGACATTTACCTAAGAGCTTTAATAACAGTTGATGATCCTTGCCAGAATCATTCATTATGATTTGCAAAGTGATTTTTTTTATAATTCTACCTTTTAGGGGCATTATTAAATGATATTTTATAAAGTAGAGCTAGGCCAGGCATGGTGGCTCAAACCTGTAATCCCAGTGGGAGGATGACTTGAGCCTAGGAGTTTGAGACCAACATGGGCAACACAGGGAGACCCTGTCTCTACAAAAATTAAAAAGAAAAAAAATTTTTTTTTTAAACTACAGCCACCATGCCTGTAGTTCCAGCTACTCAGGAGGCTGAGGTGGGAGGATCGCTTGAGCCTGGGAGGTCAAGGCTGCGGTGAGCTGTGATTGCACCACTGCATTCCAGCCTGGATGGGTTTACTGTATACACACACACACACACACACACACACACACACACATATAGTAGAGCTTTCTGTTATTGACTGAGAATATTTTGTTACTCCAAAATTCATTTCCCACTGGAAATACAAAATAATTTATTCTTTTCCTTTAATTACTACTTTTTAGGAGTTATTTCAAAAGCTGCCTTAAATGGTAACAAATGAGTTTTATATCCTTCTATGTTTTGAATATCATATTGGACTCGAATTTTCCTTGATTCAGTGTGTGACCTCATTGATTCAATTCATTGCAGTCATTTTTGTTTTTGAAAGTGAAATTGTCTCTCTACTGGGTTCTTCTAATTGGTTCTCTACTGGGAGCTTCAAGCTCGTCCCTGGCTCCGTTGGACATCCACATTAACCTACCCCCATTAATTTTGATGGCTTAATTGATTTCTCAAGAAATTTGTGAAAAAAAAATTGCCTGGGCTTGAGTTCTACCCATTGGTTTCTACCCTTGTCCCTAATGATACGTCACCAAGTTTTGTTTTGTTTTTTAAGGCAACAGACTATTTAATGTGGTTTAAAATACATCAATGTCTCACCAAGTTTCATTGCCCTTTTAAAATTTTCAGACTCATTAACCTTTAACTTCGCTGCAGTTGATACTCCTTTTTCTTGAAAGCCTCTTCTACTTTGATTTTCTGGATACTTCAGTGTTCTAATTTTCTCCTTTCTGTGTCCTCTTTTCCTCTTATGTACATATAGATAGATGTTTTACATGTTTTAGTCAGTGTCCCTCCTTTTTCTCTAGGGTACCTCTTCAAATGCTTTCATGGATTCCTATAACTCATCAGCTCTCTAGTCATAGTCTGACCTCACATCCTAGTATCCATTTTATTTCTCAACTACCTACTAACATCTACTCAGATGTCCTGCCAGCTTCTCAAACCCAGTATGTCTTAGCACAGACTTTCTCTCCCTCCCTTCTTATAGTTCCTTTTAGTTTTTCTATTTCTATTATGAGCATCACAGTTCTACTAGTTGCCTAAGTTTAAAATTTCTGAGTTTTTTTTCCCTCCCTCTGCATCTATTATGTTACCAAGAATTGGTGCCTCTAATTCTAATATATTACAGTTTTCTCTTTCTATTCCCATTGCCACCGTCTTAGTTTTGTATCTCAGTACAGTTTCCTTGGACTCTTATAAGAGCCTCCTAAGTAGTCCATTGCCATCCTTCTATGCCAGTCTATTTTATGCACCATTGCCTGATTAATCTTTCTCAAATACACCTCTAATTGATGATTCCCCTAGACTTAAAAAAAAAAAAAAAAGACATATGCATAAAAACAAAGCCCGGCAGTGGTCCTGCTGTCTTTAGAATAAAATTAAAGCGCCTCTCCCTGTTGGACAGGGCCTTTAAAGTATCTCCTCAAATTTATTTTTCTTGCCTTGTCTGTCACTGTTTTTGCCCTATGTTCAGGAAAACTAGGTTATATTTCCCCGTATACTTTCTTGTCTCTATGTTTTTGTACTGTTCCTACCTCCTTGTCTCTTGCACTGACCTACCTAACCACCAACTTCGATCTCTACCCATTCCAAATCCTACTCATTCTTCAGACCCAACTTGAAATCCATGATGGTATGATGCATTCTGTTTGCCCCTCAGCCAAAAATGTAAGTTTTTTGAGAGTATAAATAGTATATAGTATATTCTCATGCTTGAAATGGTTACAGCACCTAGCACAAATTATGTGCTAAAGACCAGAGATACAAAGGTAAATCAGCTATAGTTCAACTCTAATGTGAAGGAGGCATCCCTACAAAGTTATAATGTAAATTGACAAGTATTGTTTAAAAAAATAACATATACACGTAGACACACATAAAGTACTGAAGTAACATAGAGGAAGGATTACTTTATTTCATAGGGAAGTGGTTGGGGGGATAGTCAGGGGAGGTTTGGTGGATTTAAACTGAATCTGGAAGAATGAGTAGAAATTAAATAAGGTGAGAGAAGCTCATTCCAAGAAAAAGAAATGACACACTCAGAGCCACAAGTACATGAAGCTACATGATACAAACAATTCTGTATGAATAGATGTGAAGATTTATGGAGGTTCGGAGATGTTAAGGGGAGATAACCCTGCAAAGATATGTTGGGGCCACATTATTTCAGTCTTTGTTTTATCATAATAATGCCATATTTTATATGCTTTTCAATTTACAAAGCAGTTTCACATTGATTATTTGCGATTCATAATATTAATAATCCTTTTTTTTTTTTTTTTTTTTTTTGTGAGACAGAGTGTTGCTCTGTCGCCAGGCTGGAGTGCAGTGGCGTGATCTCAGCTCACTGCAACCTCCGCCTCCTGGGTTCAAGTGATTCTCCTGCCTCAGCTTCCCGAGTAGCTGGGACTACAGGCGCGTGCCACCATGCCCAGCTAATTCTTTTGCATTTTTAGTACAGATGAGGTTTCACCATGTTGGCCAGGATGGTCTCAATCTCTTGACCTTGTAATCCATCCACTTTGGCCTCCCAAAGTGCTGGGATTACAGGTGTGAGCCGCCGTGCCCGGCCAATAATCCTTTTTTTAGTAGTCAACAACTCTCTTATTTGTCTTGTTATTTTAAATACCAGAAACCACATTAGATTTTAATTTTTCTTCTCAGTATACGTTTGGGGAGAGGGGGAGTTACCAAAAAGAATTTCACATCACTATGGGATTATTCTTGTTGATTGGTTTTAAATCAAATTATGTACTGATAAACTATCCCTACTCTTACTCTAGCCCCCTAAATATGCCATTTCCTATATAGTATTTGATCAGCATAGTATACCAGCATTTTCTGCTATCAAAGATGTCTTTTAACCACTGCTCTGTGCCTTTATTCAAAAATAGCAAGTTAAATTATATTCTAAAAAAACATGAATTAAAATTCTGTTCTCAGTATTGTGACTTTTTTCTGTAAGCTGGATTCTTTTATTAATAATAATTTCTGATATTTTCTCAGTAATATGTATTACCAAACATTCTTTAACTTGTATTTTTAATGGACATTTTAATACAATAATTTGTAAATGTTTTTAAAAATCTGATTCTAGGATGTCTTTTAAAAATGGTGTGACATCCAACTGATATAGAGCATCCTATTTATAATGTGGGCCAAGCACCATGCTGTAAACCAGTTACTATCATGATGATCAGATTGAAAATGAAATTGCATTTCTGTCAATTACTGAGTTGGCAACTGTTCAATATATCTTAGCAGCAAGATGAAGAGCGACGTCGGCAGCTGAGAGAGAGAGCTCGTCAGCTAATAGCAGAAGCTCGATCTGGAGTGAAGATGTCAGAACTTCCCAGCTATGGTGAAATGGCTGCAGAAAAGTTGAAAGAAAGGTCAAAGGCATCTGGAGGTGAGTTAAAGAATCTTGTATCATTCTACAGACAACCCAGAAATCCACAGTGGACCTTTTGGGACTTTTTATTCTTACTTCAAAATGTTGCTTCAAAAATATAAAGCTTCTAACCTATTGATATGTTGCAAAACACCTAAAGGAAGCGTAGTAAATTAGAAGATAACTGTTGCTGTTTTCCACATCAACTTTTTGGCTTCATTTAAAAATACTGAAGAAGTACTCTCTTAGAATATGCTTTTGTAAAAGCTCATACCTTGGTTTGTGATACCCCATGATTCCTCATTAATCGTATTAGGAGTATGTAAAATGTAATTGAATCCCTAACATCTAAATCATAGCACAATTAGTGATGAGCTTTGTCATGAAAGATTTTCACTTAAAACAAGATCTTTAGAAAGTAACTTTAACAATATTCTGGCATTATAGCCTGAGATGTGAGAAGTTTATATAAGTCCCATCTCAGTTTCTTCTTAGTCTCCTCACTCTGAGAGGGTCTTCTTCAATATCTGCAGAGATTAATCTAAGCTTCATGTTGGGACAAGGGCTATATATATATAAAATTAAAGAGAATTTTAATTTTAACTTCAGAGATGCTCAATTTGGACATCTTTGGAACATTTTACATTTTTAAGAGGAGTATATTCACAAGGCTTGTGAGCTTCTTATTTCAAAGGTATATAACCTACTTATCTACTAAAACATGCCAGATACTTGCCCTGAGTTAATCTTAGAATGCAAAGATCACTCTGAAGAGTAGGCAAGTGAAGACTTGAATAAGACCTTAGAGCAGCCATCCCCAACGTTTTTGGCACCAGGAACTGGTTTTATGGAAGACAGTTTTTCCACAGACCAGGAGGGTAAGGAGGGATAGTTTCAGGACAAAACTGTTTCACCTCAGATCATCAGGCATTAGTTAGATTCTCATAAGGAGCATATAACCTAGATCCCTCACATGTGCAGTTCACAATAGGGTTCGTGCTCCTGTGAGAATCTAATGCCGCTGCCGATCTGACAGGAGGCCGAACTCAGGAGGTAATGCTCACTCGCCCTGTTAGGCCAGGTTCTTAATAGGCCACAGACTAGTACTGGTCCATGGCCCTGGGTTTGAGGACCCCTGCCTAAGAGGGCCGAAACAAAGGTAAGCTATTTCTAGGTTAATGATAAGTTTCCTCAAAGTAAACTGAAACTTATTGCTGTTATTTCTTATTGTTTCCTTATATTAAAAGCTTACTGTAGAAAATTCTAATGCTTATAATATCTAATCTTCCATCTCATAAATTTGAAAGCTTCTTCCCCACACAGCTGTGTATCTGTCCCTCTGGTCTTCTCAGAATGTCTGTATCTTAGTTAAACCCATCTTGCCAGGTACAGTGCCTCACGCCCGTAATCCCAACACTCTGGGAGGCCAAGGTGGGAGGATCACTTGAACCCAGGAGTTCGAGATCAGCCTGGGCAACATCACAGGACCCTATTGCTACCAAAAAAATATATATATATTTTAATTTTTTTTCACGTGTCTTTAAATCATTGCCTTCAACCAACTCACGCCCACTAAAAAAAAAATTTTTTTTAATTAACCAGACATGGTGGCACACACCTGCAGTCCCACCTACTCAGGAGGCTGAATCGGGAGGATCACTTGAGTTCAGGAAGTTGAGGCTGCAGTGAGCTGTGATCATGCCACTGTCCTCCAGCCTGGGTGACAGAGTGAGATGCTGTCTCAAAAAAAAAAAAAAAAAAAGAATTCTTCATCTTCCCTTTTCGACTCCTATCATGCAGCTATCATGCAGGATTTTTATTGCAATTTCTGCATTCTCTACTACAGCTTTATAGTAAGATCAGTAATTATGCACAGCTACATTTGTGTAATACTATGACAATTTGCTGTCATTTATCATTAATAATTAGATGCTTCTTTTATCATAAAAATCTTCCAGATATTCTAAGTAAATCTTAATAAATCTTTGCCTCCTTATATCTTTGAGTCATGGGAAAACACCATATTCTTATGCTCCAGATAGGCTTCCTGAAGCTATTAATGCCACCTTCCTGTGGCATCATAAAGCCATGTAGGAGAGCTAATAATAATAGGATGAAGGGGCATTTGGTATCTATTTTTTGTTTTTCCCAGTAGTGAGCAGATAACAATGCTAAATGACTTGTAAGTGCTGGGAAGGCTAAGGATTAAAAATCCTATTAATGATATGGGATGTGTCAGCTATATAGTTGGTCCTATCTTTATAATCCAACTACACTTGAGGCTAAGCCAGGACTAGACTAGGCAAGGAGACTGTCAGTGTTACAACCCAAAGTGTGGTTGCTGCCTGGTAATGAGGGACAGTAAAGATCTGAATTTGCCATCATTCAACAGTCAAAGTAAATAAAGTAAACAAAGGACAAGTGAGGATTGGATCTATAGAGTTGGCAAGGAAATGGAGACTAGAACAAGGAAAGCCAGGTGAAATGAAGAAGGGGCAGGGTTTGACAAATGTCTTATGAGAACCTCCTGAGGAGTCAGGTTTCTTATTCCTGAAGGAGACCAAAGTGACCAGGGTCTATTTTTCCCATAGGACACAGCATACCTTGGATGTTGGAAGCAGCTACATACCAAATGGTAGTCTGTTTGTGAGAACTAAGGTTGACCTAAGACAAATGACGCAGGCCTATTTCCTGTCCTCAGTGGTGGGTCTTGGCCTGTCTTCATAAAGGGATACGGAATAGACTAGGTCTCCTCTGGTCTCAAGGTCTAAGCCCTAGCTGTTGAGAGTGAGAGTTGTGGAGAAAACTTTAGGACAAGGAAGAAGGTAAAATTCCTCTTGAAATTCAATGATTCATATACATTTATTTATCAAACAGTACCAGCCATTGTGCTTTGCCAGGATTTGGCAGACATCCTGAAAAGGGCCAGAGCACTGTAGGTTTTGTAAGCCATGTGCTCTCTGTCCCAGCTACTCAGTTCTGCCCTTGGTAGCCTGAACTGCCCTTTGCAGTCTTGAACAATATATGAATGAATGAGCCTGGTCGTTATTTACCTTCAAAAGACAGTAGGCTGGATGTTGCCCCTGGCCTGTAGTTTGCTCACCCTTGCATAGCAGATTCAAAATTCACTTGAGTTCACGAGAGTCTAATTTCTAAGTAAAAATGACCCTGATGAGGTTGTTAAGTCAGGGGAAAGAATTAACAAATTAGTGTCCACTCTCCTAGGGTCTAGTAGGAATCCTCAGGTCTGAAAAAAGTTTTGCTAAGGAGTAGTGTGAAAGGAAGAGAGAGAAATAACTTGAGACCAGCCTAGATGGAGAACTAGGGTAGGAAGATTTTCGAAGCAGTAGTCCAGAGTGATAAAAGAGGGTAGTGAAGAGCTGACATAACAAGGTGGATGCATAGCCTGGGGAATGTATTGAACATGATCATCACTCATACCCACTGCCTGAACTCACCTGCGAAAGCCTACTTTTTCTGTTCTCAAGCAGCAACCAGCCTCGGTGAGAAAAGGAAACTTACTAAATTTGAGGTGAGGTGTCTTCAGCTTCATGGTGTCCACAGAAAATACATACAAGGTATTTTAGGTCACCTGTAACTGTATATTCAGGCAATCAAGAGACCTATATCCTATTGCAACCATAAATAGCCTAATTCTTGTGTAAATAACAGAATCACACCTCTCCTAGCAGCCATAGCCTAGCTTTCACTTACCCTCTGTTTGACATACTTGTGGGGCTTATGAGAAAATCAGGTAGTGTATTACACGTTTTTTTCATTTTTGCATCATTTTGTATTTGTAGACATGCGATGGCCTCATTTTAAATTCCTCATTCTATGTAACAAACGATGTGGGTTGTATGAATCTTTCCTGACAAGGTACAGATGTTGATAAAGTTTAGTATTTTTGGTTTTAGTTATATAGTATTGTGGTCAGGGAATAGGGCCTAAATTTCTGCTTTGGGAATTTATTAATGTTTTATTTTGGCCAAATACGTATTAAATTTTTGTTAATGGTCTGTGGATACATTTGCAAGGAAGGTGACTACCTTGTTTTAAGATGATATTACATATCATGTCATATAGCATATGTATTATATATTATAAAGTATATTATATATGATACATATTTTGTTATTATTTATTCCATAGCTTATCACTTTGGTTTAGTTAGATTAGATTAGATTTGCTTAACTTTAAACTGACATTTTTGCCTCTTTTTATTTTTTGAGACAGAGTCTCGCTCTGTTGCCCAAGCTGGAGTGCAATGGCGCTATCTCAGCTCACTGCAACCTCCGTCTCCCGGGTTCTAGCAGTTCTCCTGCTTCAGCCTCCCGAGTAGCTGGAATTACAGGCACCCGCCACCATGCCTGGCTAATTTTTGTATTTTTAGTAGATACGGGGTTTCACCATGTTGGCCAGGCTGGTCTGGAATTCCTGACTTCAGGTGATCCTTCTGCCTTAGCCTCCCAAAATGCTGGGATTACAGGCGTGAGCCACTGCGCCCGGCCTTTGCCTCCTTTTTATGTAGACAAAGTAGTATATTTTGTTTTGCATTTTGGATGAATGAAGAAATTTTTTTAAATTTTGCCCATGAGAATGTCTGCATGATCCTTATTATTTCAGTTATGGAAAATAAATTTGTTGAGCTGAAATAATATCTTAGGTCTTCAATAATTTTTATTTTTAGCTTCTGTTAATAACATAATATCTGTATTGTGTTTCCCATCTTTTGTTTGATTTCTGTAGAATAACTTCAAAAATAATGAATTTTATGGGGACCTTTGTTGAGAATTTTAAAAATCATAAGTGAGAAATTTTTTTGGAATTTTTAAGTATGTTTTTAATGATAACTTCACTTTCTGTTTAAAAAATGCAGATATTCTCTCTCTCTCTCTTTTTTAACTGTCACCAGATATCTTGGTTTCATTCAATTTATCTATAAATAAAAAGTATAAGACTGGCCTTATTGACCACACGGTTGGGATATCTATTTTACTTACAGTGCTGTGCAGTGTCAACTGGAATGCATTTTTACATTCAGTGCATATCTAATCTCCTTTTACCTTTTCCTGCACACACAGTACATAGCATACTTGCAAACCAGCTTCTGTTGTATAATGGATCTCTAGTTTACTTTCTGCCTTGTTCACCTACTGGGTTTTCAGTGTTTAACCTTAAAGATATATTATATCCAAATAGGACTTTACACCATTCTCTGAACATAACCTACCCGTTCCTCCTTTCATGCCTGTAAAGCCCTCCCCTCAATTGTACCTCTTGAAATTCTATACATTTCTCAAGACCTAATTTAAAGGTTAGCGTTTCCAAGAAAGAATTCCTGGTGTCATTGGCAAAGAATAATCTCTTTATCTTTTGAATTTGCTCTGTACCTTATTTTTATCCAGTAACCCCCACCATACATGGTATTATAGTCCCTTGAATATGCCTTTAAGGAAGAATAAATGTCTCATACAACTTGGTATCTCCTCAACATCTAGCACAGTGTTTTTCATATTGTGTATACAGTACACAGTAGAAGTTTCTAGAATAAATGAAAGAATATTGAATTCTATACTCTCCCTCTAGATTAATTATATTCAGTAATCATCAGTGGAGGCTTATTGGCAGCAAAAAAGTACTGCATTAGATCCCTAAAAACTATTAGAAGCTATCTCTGACATAGAATAATGCTGAGGAAGTATTCTGAACACCTTTTTGACACACAGGAAATATTTGTTAGCTTATTTGCTAAACTACAAATTTTGAGGATAGTGAAATTGAAGATGCCCACTTCTGTGAAATGAGTCAAATAGTTGATAAGCTGAGCATAGTTGAGTAGAAAAGATCTCACAGGTGATTGTGCTTAAATAATGAGGCCATGTATAATACCTTAGCTAGTTCTCTGAAAGCATTTAACAATGTTTTTATCTCTGTGCTTTTTCGCCCCCCTGGTGTGGGGGGTGCATTTCTCAATCTTTTTTCTTTTTTCCTTTTTTTTTTTTGAGACTGAGTTTTGCTCTTTCACCCAGGCTGGAGTGCAGTGGCGCGATCTCGGCTCACTGCAATCTCCACCTTCTGGTTTTAAGCCATTCTCCTGCCTCAGCCTCGTAGCTGGGACTACAGGCGCACACCACCACACCCGGCTAATTTTTGTATTTTCAGTGGTGATGGGGTTTCACCATGTTGGCCAGGCTGGTCTTGAACTCCTGACCTTGTGATCCACCTGCCTCAGCCTCCCAAAGTGCTGGTATTACAGGCGTGAGCCACCGCACCCAGTCAATCTTTTTTCTTTATTATTTTCTTCTTCCAAATGGTTTACATAGTAGATGGGAAGTCTTCAATAAATGTAAACTATTGTTATTAATATTAATGCTCATAGTAAGCATTTACTTAGGAAGCCAAAAATCAAGCCTAAGGATGTACTTTTTCAGAAAGGGACAAATGTTGAGGTATTAAGCCAAACTGTAGAATTATCAATTGGAAAAAAATCTTCGGAATACCTCACTACTAATAAAAGTTGCCCAATTGAAAAAAAATGAGTTGCAGGGTAGTAGGGGTATTCTTCAAATCCCAGGGCTACAAAGCTATCTGTTGGATAGAAATTAAAGTTAAACCTCTAATACGCAACTAAAATTGCTGCTGTGCCTTTTCAAATGTATAGAATTCAAAATTACTGTAACAATTTTATCACTAGGATTTGGAGAGGAAAAAATATCTACTAAAAATCCTTAATGTCAAAAATTGACTCCATTAATTAATTATCACCCAAAACATTTTACTAGGGATATAAAAAATTATGTAAGACTTTCTCATTCCCGTATATTTAATTTTGGTTGATAATTTTTCCCAGATTTTGCTCTATCAAGATTTATTGTCTTAGTTGTTTTTGAATTTTCCATTGTATAAAGGCATTGTATATGCTAGTCTCACTCTTAATCTATCCATAATGTTTTTATGATAATATTTCATTAATAGCATAAAAGTATTTAAGCCTTCATGAAAATGACATATATATGAGGAATGTGTGCTTATTTATGCATTTAAATCGAATAATCTGATAAAAGTGTAAAATTTAGAAATATTTGATGACTTTGTCACCAAACTAACTTTATTTTTGTGTGCCATTGTTAGAGTTACTTATAGATTACACTTTAAAATACAGGGACTCAGTGAGCTCAGTAATTCAGAGACAGCGTGTGGCAAATTGTCAAAACCTTTGCATCTGCTTTGATGTGATAATTCATGTTTGACATATGAATGTAAAATATAAATGTTAATCCAATAGTGAAAGACTGACTTAAAACTGATTTCTTAACTTGCTTATCTGTGTCAGACCTGAATTTGAATAACTATACTAAAATACTGGTTTTTCTTCTTTAGTGTTTTGGATGAATGATATAAAATATAAATAATATACTAACATTATTGCTACATGTTCCTACAGATGAAAATGATAATATTGAGATAGATACTAACGAGGAGATCCCTGAAGGCTTTGTTGTAGGAGGTGGAGATGAACTTACTAACTTAGAAAATGACCTTGATACTCCCGGTAATTTCAAATTATAAGTGTTTTGTGTCCTGCTGCATGGCAAACTTTATGGTTATATTTTTATTATCTCATCAATTATAATAATAATTTTGTAGTTTTATTACATCTTATGGCCTCATAAACCATTTAGCTTAGTCCACCTTCCATCAATTTTATGTTATTTTGTTTTAGGTTGGATGTTAAAATTAGCAATAACATTGGAATAGCAAATTGTAGTTTGTGTTCTCTTGTTACTAAGATTCACTATTGTATTTTATGTTATGTGAGATAATCTGTAGGCTTTCAATAGTTGGTTCCCTTCTCAGCTTAAATATTTTGGTGTGATGTCAGAAGGTATATATTCCACATATAAATCTAAACCATGGGATCAGATTTTCTGATTTAGTTTAGAATTATAGTCTTAGTTGTAATATTATTTTGCAGATTTTCTGCTTACCTTAAATACTTAAATATTACTCTAGTAAATGATTTTACATATACTTAACTGATTACAGTAAGACACTTTGAAAACTATATAGACTGCTGTTAAATTAACCTTGTGTCTTATATCAATAAATTGCTTTGGCAGTGGACCTTTGTAAGTTCTTATTTAAAATACAAAGATACTTGCTGGTGGTTTTTAATAGGTGAATGTTCCAAATGCATTGCCTTTATAAGCCAGCAGCAAGTAGCAATCCAAAGTTTTGTATACCTGAGGGGTTCCATAAATGCTTGTTGAATTGAATTATTATGGCAATACAAAGTCTTTGGTGATTTCTTTAGACTCAAAGGAGGGAGGCAAAGTCTCTAATATTTATCTTTTCCTGTAAAAAGCTAAAGGGAGTGAGAGTAAGCATACTTTTTCCTATCCATGGCATGCCCCTGCAATGCTAATCTGCTCCATTTCTTTCCCTGTTGGAAATACTACTATTATTTCAATAAACAGGTGACCAGGGTTTTCCTGACTATAACGAACACTCAAGAAAACTCATGCCCTTTTGTCAGTAGCTCCTTCATGGCCTGGTGTTAAATTATACTATTGCTAAGTAGAAGTCAGTATACTTATAATTGTGCAAGTCCAAAAGAATGCTGATATTTAAGGAAAACTTTTAAATGTTTAACCCAAAAGTAAAACTACATTTTACTTCTTTCTGTTTAAAATACTACAGAACTTGGTTAGGTTTGATTTTTTTTTTAAAAAAAACATTTTTGTTGCTTACTCACCTTCCCACCATAACCACCACCAAAGGCTTTATTGGAAACCAATCACATCTTTTTAATGCTGAGGAGGACATCCATAAGTACTGGATTGAATTTTTTAATACTCAATTTATGGAAGTATAAAAGTATAAAATCAGTAATAATATGTGATGCATATGTCCTGATTCTACAGTAGGTTAGTAACACAGGAAAAAATAGCCATTTCTTAGGTAAAATAAGGGGAGAATTTTCTAGTTTCAGCTGTAGCAACTTTGGGGGATACTTTAAAGATTGGTTAATTTTAATCCTAACAGGCTTGACTCTTGTCCTTTTTAAAAACTCTCCTCCTACTTAATGTTTTCCAAAAAGAACACACATCTCAGCCTTCCTGTTTGGAGTTAACTAATAAATTGTTTATGGCTCTCAAGCATGCCAGTTAACTGTTGGCATGGAAGTAGACAGGCCTCCCAATTCAGATTTATGGTTTATTTTGTGGCAATAAGAAATAGGAATGCAAACTAGAATCTGGAAGCCCTTAGAATATATTATGATTTTTATCCTTGCTTTATTTTCCCCCCAAATTTTTTTCATATGTATGTAAGTCATAAGATTTTAATAAATTGTTTAATCTTTATCTTGATTTGACCATAGTTCATCAGATATTGTTTAAAAGAGAAGCCTTGCAATATAAACTGACCAATTTGCATGAAAGTAATGACAATAGCATTTATTAAGAGTCTTATAATTAGAAAAGTTATTAATCTTTATGAAAAATATCATCCAGCAAATGGTGGACATATCTATTGCGACCATTTTATTGAGGAGTTGCCTTTTATTAATTTAAGAATTAGTTGTGTTTCTACTCATTTTGAACTATTGTATTATGAAAGATTAATGTACATTAATACATTCCAAAAGTGTTATAATCTGTATTGTATTTCTGCTATCTAAGTAGAGGGTATTTGTAAACATATACCCTGTTTCAATGCTGGTTATATAGGTACATATATAAACACTGGATTCTAATAGTATGTACATGACGATGATCTGAGATAATGTTAAGAATTTGTTTTAATATGGCATTATATTTATAAATCTGATATACTAAAAGAATTAAAACTACAAAATAATATTCAAAATGAAATGTATCTCTTCTTTTAAATATCTAGTTTGTTATAATAGCTTGTTTTATTATGTATAACATACAGTGCTTATATAAATGTATATATCACATACAGGCATAGGTTTTTAGGTAAGCATTAGCTACTATTTAACTATAGTATAACTAAGTTCTCTTTAGATATGTTGACTGTATTCTTTAAGGGGAATGATTTTGGTGGGGGAATATATATATGTAAAGGATTTTTCATGTGTCTAATCTACTAATATCCTTTTCTTCTTTCTTCTAAAATATAGTAATACTTTTCTGAGCTCACGTAAAATTGACAGCCTACATATCTAAATGCATCTCACTCAGTTATTCATGGTATTTGCATATTTAACAGAACAAAACAGTAAGTTGGTGGACTTGAAGCTGAAGAAGCTCCTAGAAGTTCAGCCACAGGTGGCAAATTCACCCTCCAGTGCTGCCCAGAAAGCTGTAACTGAGAGCTCAGAGCAGGACATGAAAGTAAGTCTTACTTGTTTAAAACATTTGGCTTAGTATCTGTGTCTTCTAGTTTCTGCCAGGAGTTTGTAATTCCAAAAACAATTTTTTACCTAATTCTTCACCAATATTAAGATTAGGGTATAAGAAATTTTTACTGGTGAGGTGTGGTGGCTCATGCCTGCAAGTCCAGCACTTTGGGAGGCCAAGGCAGGAGAATCAGTAGTTCAAGACCAGCCTGGGCAACATATTGAGACTTTGCTACTAAAAGTAAAACAATTAGCCAGGCATAGTGGTGCATGACTGTAGTCCCAGCTACTCAGGAGGCTGAGGCGGGAGGATTGCCTGAGCCCAGGAGTTCAAGGCTGCAGTGAGTGGTGATCATGTCACTGCACTCCAGCAGCGGAGACAGGGCGAGACCTTGTCTAAAAAAAAAAAAAAATTAATTAATTTAAAAAATTGTATTAAATAGCCAATAAGTAAATATCAATATGGTACTCAGTATTCATATACCATTTTTCAGGGAAACTACTACTTTAAATTGCTATTACAAGTAAAATTAGAGGCAATATGGAAACTATTCTTGAGTTCTATATGTATGTAGATTTTGCTAAGACAAATACTGTTAAGAGAATTCTAGCACATTTTTCAATAATCCTCAAGCTTCTGCCTATATAGGTGAACTAAATGTATGTTATCTGTAAGAATCATCACACCTGAAAATGGTAATGTGATTGAATATAAATGTTTAAGATAACTTGCATGTGTTTTGTGCCATTATGCATCTTACCTTGTGTAACATTTTAGTCAAAAATGCCACATTATAAGACTATTATTAGACTGTTTATATTATTCCCACCCACATGTTTCCCTGCTTTCCTCACAGTGATTAGTATTTCTGTAGCTTTAGGGCACTTCCAGTCCTGTATAACTTTTCACCCACCTGCGGACTATGGGGACTGCCCTGCTGACTGAAAGGATTTCCTTCCCCTGACACAGAGATGCTTTGAAGTCCCAAAACAATGACTTTCATTGCTTTTCCCCTATATTGTCAGTTTCTATAAATTGGTGATGAAAGTGTGTGGCAGCACCAGAGGACTTTTGGTCTCTATCTTTGAACAAAAGGAAGCCTGGATCGGGTCTGATTTTTTGCGTTCAATTTAGCTTTCTGCAGTGGATTTAATGCAGAATGAAGCTGGCCTAAGAATAATACAATAGATTGAAAAGGCTAACTGAATTAGTGGGTTTAGAGGAATACATTTGTAAAGTGGCAGAAGTCCCTAGTCATAAAAAGGTTTCTTAAGATGGGATTTGCTGGCTAATCGCACTGATATTTTAGCATGTTGCCAGGCCTAAAAAAATTTAGCTGTGTTTGTTTATTTTGGTAAAGACTTGAGTATTAGACTATTGGATAGTTATTATAACAGTAGAACTCTATTTTTCTTTAAAAAAATAGAATAAAAGCCAAAATTGTTTCTATCATAACTATATGGCTAGGATATTATAAGCATGATATTAATGATAAATTCATTAGATAACTTTAAAAAAATAAAATAGTGTTATTTTCATTATTATGGTTTATCTGTATAGATAAAATTGGTTTTGCTTTCCAAAACACTCTTATATAGTAGTCTTTAAAGTTATTCTAACAAAAGGTGTGCTTTAAACAGCTTGCCTTTGTATGATTCCTTTTAGTTAAGATTTTGAAAATGGTGTTTATAAAGAACATACAGAGTCCATCTGTTCTCTTGAAGCTTTCAGCGTTGATTTGGGTTTTAATTTTTTTTAATAAAATGCAGTTTACACATTTATAAATGAGGCATTCTGTGTTTGTGGAAAAGGATAAACTGTTACCTTCCCCTGAGGATTCTGTATCCCAGGCCTCCTTGAGGCTAGAGAATAGGCCATTGGAGGGCTCCCTCATTACCGATTGTCTCAATGCAGAGGAAGGGCAAAGTCTTGGTAGCTTTTGATAACCAGTTTCAGCATTCAGCAGGCTTAGCTATTAGTCATGCATCTTAGCCTTTCCCTATTTACTTTCAAAACACTTAATAAAAATAATAAAAGATTAGGTATAAAATGAAATATTTGTTTGGTACACAGCACCTCAGTATCTGCAGCTTCCACACACTGCAGTGGTTCAGTCTTCTGGGATATTTCTTGTTGATAGAACCATTTGAATTTGTTACCAGTATTAACATAGGAAGCTCCGGAAAAGATAATTGTAGTTTCCTTAGCTGTAAAGGGCTTACTTACAAATCTGGCTTTGGAAAGTTATAGCTGATGAAATGCAGTTCAGTAGGGTAGTATTATAATCCTACCTTTTAGCCTTCATCCAGCATTAGTGGTTTATCTCAATGGGCATAAAATTAGAAACTAGTTCTTGTTGTCATACAAGTCTGTGGGGCTGTACAAACTGATGACACAGAATAGTGGGGGAAATAGGAGGCAACATGGCTTTTAAATGATATGTATCACTGGTGGAAGACACATTCGTATCAAAGTTATCAAGAGTTAAACCATGTGTCCCAAAGTTTGTGATTACAGGCAACAGAACTTGCAGTTGAGCTGTTTAAAGTGCTTTAAAATCCTTTTCTTGCAAAAAGTTTCTAAATCACTGTTATCTTAAATCAGTAAAAGTTGCCTTACTAATGTGTAATTTTATGTTTATGAGATCAGGACTCTCTTACCATGTGTTGTTTTACGTTTAGAGTGGCACAGAAGATCTCCGGACTGAACGATTACAAAAAACAACAGAACGTTTTAGAAATCCTGTTGTCTTCAGCAAAGATTCTACAGTCAGAAAAACTCAACTTCAGTCTTTCAGCCAATATATTGAGAATAGACCAGGTAGAACACTTTTTAAAATGTTTTTCCATGTTATGGTTTAACTATATATAGATATCTATATATAGTATATATATATACTATATATAGCATATATATAGTATATATATAGCATATATATAGTATATATATAATCTGGTAATGTAAATTCACATTTCAATACACAAATATCAAGCTTTATAATAATTTTACATGTCTTTCCTCTTTTTTTTTAAGAGATGAAAAGGCAGAGATCAATACAGGAAGATACAAAGAAAGGAAATGAGGAGAAGGCAGCGATAACTGAAACTCAGAGGAAGCCATCAGAAGATGAAGTGCTTAATGTATATTAATTTTTTGTGTGGTTTCATGATTGCTGATAATTCCAAACTGTATGTGGAAATAGTGCCTTTATTTGTTAAAATGAGATGTTAGGTTTTTTAAGATGTCAATCTCCAGTGCATTCAAAGCAGAGTGAGAGGGGTGCACTGTTGAATTAGTCTGCAGTGTGGTGATAATTGTCAGATAAAAAAAATGAATTTTTCAGAGTTCCACAGCCCCAGTTTCCTTGAGACATTTCCATCAGGGCACTTCCCATAAAAAGATTCCAGTATTGATCTACCGGGAGGATTTTAATTATTACAATAGCAGATACCGCAGAGCTGCAGTTAGAGGGAAAAGTCACATGAGACCTGCTAGAATTTCTCAGCCAACCCATTTTGTTGGCTTGGGTTAATGGGTGTTCAACCTTTCCATTATCCAGATCAGCCGTGAATTACTAGCTGAATGATGTTTGCATTAATATAATATATATGGTAATTTCTTCACTTAATTAACGGGGAGGTTCAGCTCAGTAGGGGTATGGGCTGATCATGTGTAAAATTGATTTGTGAGGGAAATATTTGATAGACCGCAGGGAGAAAGCTGCTTTTGATGGACAGCTGCGGGACAGAAGCAGGAAGAACAAGTTTTAACTTGAATTTTTGTCTGGAAGCATAGCTCTCTTTAATAGTACTACTTTTTAAATTATCTACAGTTTTTCTAGGTATTTTCTCTTGTTTTCAGTGTTAAAATAGTTGGATTTTAAAATCCTTATACAAGTACACTCAGAGTCACCAACTACATTTTAGGACTCTAAAATCTTCTCATTTTAAGTTGTTTACTTTAGAAGACCTGGAAAGGGATGAGCTAGAAAAGAACAGCTCACTGATAATCCTGATGAAGTATTTGGTATAACTTTTAAGTTACAGAATACTTAACTATACTATGTACTCACACTACAGAAATCTGATTATGAAATTTCTTTCTATTTTTAACTGAACCAATCAGTAAGAGCAATGAAGTTTGTGTGTTGCTTATCACTTCTGCTTCCTTATGTATTTGTTTTTTGTATTATCTTTGCAAACTACTATATTTGTTTTGTCTGTCTGTATGGGAATGAGAAAATAAAATATCCCTTTTGAAAATGATCTGCTATCTGGCAGATAGGTTCAAGAAGCATTCACCAGATTATCCCAGATTTTAAAGTTACCATTAGCATTTATTCTATTATTTTATTTTTTTCTGTTATATTTTGTATTGAGATGGAAGAATATCCATTTTGTATAAATTTTTTAAAAATACAGTGACTTTTAAAATCAAAGTATTCTGAG